>NC_060958.1:8540652-8563152 GCF_910589235.1 Vespa crabro | reverse complement strand
TCGTGGGATCTTCAAAGTTCAACAAAAGTTTTTCATCGCTATCATAATGCAAAAAGTAAAACCGAAGACTAACGTGTAAGTAAAGGAAAGGAAGAGCACAAATTTCTTATAGTTCATGAAAAGTTTCTAAGAAGATCTGTTAACCTAACACAAAGCAGTTTTCTTATATACTTATGGTTGTTCTTAGTGCAAAAGCACAAAATCCTTTTGACTTTTGATATTCCTAATAACATAACTATCAAGCGTGACAGTTTCTTCATTTTGTAAACTCATAAACTTGCTAGATATTTCAAAAGGCAAACGAGAAGCATCTACGTCGAACTTCTTCTCTCTCTCTCTCTCTCTCTCTCTCTCTCTCTCTCTCTCTCTCGTTCCTTTTCAGAACGATCGCAGTCATCTAAATTTCGTGGTTAGCATCCCGAACACGAAGAGAATACTATTCAAAAGCGAACAAAAGCTCGTGCAATATTGCGAGTCTCGATTTAATCGAATTACAATAATCGTGGGAAAAGTTTTGTCGAAGGAGTTTCTTAAAAAGATAGGAAGAACTTATCCACTTGTTCTTTATCTCTTTTATCTCGTTAACTCTTTCATCTTTCTTTCTTTCTTTCTTTCTTTCTTTCTTTCTTTCTTTCTTTCTATCTTTCTTTCTTTCTTCGCATCAATAAACGTGTTACTTCTTTCGTATGAGTCTTCGACTACGTGCCCACCTATATTATAGTTCGTAACTTCGATGTTTCGACATGTCGACGAAACAGAAAAAGGGATACCTCCGGGGAAATAAGACGCCAAAACGATATGAGGAAAATATCTTTCGTCTGACATCGAACTTTAGGAATTGTCGCTTATTTCTTCTCGTAGAATCAACTCTCAAAATTCTTCATAGAGAAATATTTCACGAGCGGGAAAATAACGATGATGTTACATTGTCACGAATTAAAATTGGAACATTTTTTTCACAAATCTTTTCTTAAATTTCTTTTTTTTTAAGGAAAAAAAAAAAAAAAAAAAAAAAAAAAAAAAAAAGAAAAGAAAAAAAAGAAAGAATTCATCTACGTGTTTACAGTAACGTAAAAATTTTTCATATTAATTTATTAACACGTTAACGACGACAACGTCATTTCGAACGAGGTTCGTTTAAATATTATAATTACATTTAGAAAATTTGCTATTGTTATCAAGTAGCATTTAGAAATTTCATATTAGAAAATGAAGTTAAACAGAAATTGGCTGACCTATATAACAGATCTATATAACGTGTTAATCATTCTCTCTCTCTCTCTCTTTCTCTTACACATACACACACAAACACGCGCACGCACACAGTCACATAAATACACTTTGTATCTACATGAAATACACGACTAAGACATTACTGCATATTATATTCGAAACGTGTTTCACATGGCTCATTAGTGCACCACGCATGAACGTTAATCCAAGCTCGTCGTAACGCGAGCGTAAACGTGTGAAATCGCGATTTTATCACAAGGACAAGCAGACGTTATGGCAAACGTCCGAAGGCAAGGCTTCCCTTTGCACTACTGCTACACTTTAACTCTCTGTGATTAGTTAATTAGAGAATTTCTACGTATTACAGACTACCTTCTATGTTTAGTTTTAGACTCGACTATACGAGTGAGATTCGTAGGTCTTCCCTTGATAGGACTCTTTGGTTTCTCTCTCTCTCTCTCTCTCTCTCTCTCTCTCTCTCTCTCTCTCTCTCTCTCTCTCTCTCTCTACTCTACTCTACTCTTTCCACTCTTTATATTTATTTCTCTTTTCCCTTTCTCTTCCTCTCTCTCTCTCTCTCTCTCTCTCTCTTACTCTCTTTCCGTATGTATTTTTTATCTCTTTTTCTCTTTCTCATTCGTTCTCAATGTCTGAAACTCGTCAAGAAACTCGTTCGCTTTACGTTCACAGACTCAGAATACGAAGAAGAGCAAACGCCAAGATACAGGCCGGACTCTTTGGCAAGTCTCTGCCGAGCGACAAGATTCACAGAGGCCGAGCTCAAGAGGATATATCGTGGCTTCAAGGCCGAATGCCCCACGGGAGTCGTCAGAGAGGAAACTTTCAAGTGCATCTACTCGCAATTCTTTCCTCAAGGAGGTGAGTTTCCACTTTCCTACGGCTTTCCATTTTACTTAACTTGACTTAAAGTTAATCGTCTTTGTCGCGATAAATCGTTAAAAAATGTAACAAACTTTACGAACGTACGTATTCGCATCAATTTAAACACGTTCATTCTAAACACGTTTATTTCAAATTAATCTCTTAATTGGTACATTCTAAACACGTTCATTTTAAACTAATCTCTTATTGGTCCATTATTATTCCATTGTTGTTATAATATTATTGTTACCTATCGATCATGAGTTTGACCTATTCAATATGACAATGAGCTATGACTGTAAACAATAACGTATATCTATCTTAGTTCATCGGCATACTCAGCTCTGTAAACATCGTTCCTTCTATTACTAATTTATATCAGATAAGTAAATTCGTATTATATATATATATATATATAACATGTTCTTTTACAAATTTACATTAAATTTTATATTTTATTTATTAATATACGTATACATATACGCACACGTACACGTACATTGCATATATGATCTCCGTTAAAAATAACAATTTAACATTGTAAACATATAAAATTATTCTCTCATCTAATGTCGTAACTTATTTAATAGGATTATTTTTCTTTTCTTTTTTTTTTTTTCTTTTTTTTCTTTTTCGATTAGCGTATTTCAGAAAGTCGAATTAAAAGATATTGCGTAATTTGTTCTAACGTCGTTGATATCAAGGGAACACGGACAATATATTTCAGACATTTTATATTCAATTTACAATTCTTTTGTTATCCCTTGGCACAGTTAAGAAAAATAATTTCATTAGGGTCGATTCGAGGTTAGCCGAGTCAAGTGGAGGTTTTCGGTAAAAGGAAAATTCGCTTGAAAATAGGGACCAACGGGGCTCTTCTCATCCTTTTGCCTTCCTTCATTCCGAGCGGATACTATGCATTATTTACGGAAGGAAAAGCGTCTACGTTGTTTCCTAAAAGCGCGTGCCTGAATATTCGCGGTATACTCGGAGCCAAAGGAAAAAGAAAAGAATAAAGTAAGGTAGTTCTAACAGCGGCTTGTATTCCTTGTTTATTCGTTCCTTCGATCGGTTAAGGCAACAGAATGGGTTTTTAAGTCACAAGCTTTTCGTTCAAGCCAAAGTAAAATTTATCATGCTAAAAGGCTCTTCCACTTTTTCTCGAATAACCTTGCTAGACCTAATCAGCCTTTATTTATTCGTAACACGCGCATTCAAATTCTTAACGATGTTTTACGACATTTATGCGCGATTATCGATGGAAAAAAAACACACACACACACACATATATATATATATATATTTGTATGTGTATATATCAACGAATTTTTCAATTTTCCAAAGAAAAAATATGACGGAACGATTCTGTCGACTTTATACATTGAAAGAATGTTATTTTCTTTCTTGAAAAAAAAATTAATCGAGACGAGAGAACGCAGAAATTGTACGATACATATTCAAAAGAAGAATAGAACGGAATTCCACGAGTCTCGTAACTTTGTGCTCTTTATCTTTTTTCTTTTTCTTTGTTTTTTCTTTTCCTTTTTTTTTTCCTTTCCTTCTCTTTCTTCTTTTCCTTTTTTTCTTTCTCTTTTTTTTTTCTTCTTTCAATATAGATCCAAAGAATATCGTATACATAGGGGTGAGGGAATTCGTAATGGCACCGTTAACGCGTCCTTTGCCTCTAACGAAAAGCATTGGAAAAACGAAAAATAATGGGATGCCAGAGAGCAGCAGATTGTTAAAATTACGCTGTGGCCGTAACTTAGCGACATGGCGGTGCCATTGCATTTAGCGATTGTACAAAGTATGGGTAATATGAGAGCGTGTGGAAAATTCGTAACGTTCGGAGCTACGTTCCAAATTTTCTCGTGATTAACGGATGTTTATAGTAGATAAAATATATATATATATATATATATATATATATATATATATATATGTATGTGTGTGTGTGTGTGTGTGTGTATGTTTCGGTAATCGTCACTCGAGCGTATAAATTAAATTCATTTATCGCTACTCTTCGTAAGGTCGATAATTAATAGTTGTCATTCGGTAATTTGTAATTTACGACAAAAATTATATCATTTCACTGTATCCTTCGTAATGGTCGAATACGTCGAAAAATAAGGAGAAAATTTACGATTCACAATTAAAGATAATAATTTATAAAGCAATTTGATGATTGAATGGGCCAAGATAAGAAAACGTTAAATAAGGATCTAATTTTAATTAAAAATATAATTCAAAGTTAAATGAAAGAGTAAGGTGATAACGCGCATAAAGGCTATTTCCATTGTCTTTATCGTTAGATTGCTTAATTATGCTTTCTCTTTCGCTTTATCGTTTTAACGTAACACTAACACTTTAAAGTCTCTCTTTTTTTTCTCTCCCTCTCCCTTCCCCTCTCTCTCTCTCTCTCTCTCTCACGCACAGTCTCTCTCTCACTCGTTCTCAGAGATAGAAATAATTTTGGACAAGAAGAGTAGAAAGCGTAACGAAAGTTACGTTTAATGTCGCTAACAGCTGCCGTTTGTTCCTCGCTTTTAATAACGTCTACTCTGTACGCGCGTTAGTAGAAGTACCACAGCGGAAAATCTTGGCTAGAACTCGGTAGACCGTAAAAAAGAAAAAGTATGTCCCCTTTTGTGGAAGATCTCATGTCGCAAAAAGAACATTTCTGTACTTATCTGTAGCCTTTCAAAAGAAGAAGTAAAGAGAGAGAGAGAGAGAGAGAGAGAGTGTTCGGTAGTACGTGAAATAAAATTTATATCCACGAGAAAACTGGCTTGAGACATATACACGTATATATATGTATATATATATATATATATATATAGATATAGATATAGATATAGAAGTATACTGAAGCAAAATAAGAAGACATTACCAAGATCTTCTCGTTTAGGGTCGAATAAGATAAATTATGAGTTAGCATTAAATATCATAGTCGATCGTGAAAAGAACGGTTTGATATCATCCACCCATACGTATTCATTTATTCAACCAAGTGAATCAACAAATCTACGTTCGTTCGAACAGGTAAACACGTTTGCGGAAGTACGAATGTGCGAATAAAATGAATGATCTTACGAAATAGAGAAAGAGAAGGAGAAGATATAGAGAATGATAGAGAAAGAGAGAGAGAGAGAAAAAAGAACATAAATTTATTGTCGTCTAGCTTCTGGACTAATCCGTTATCGAAACTTTGTCTTTCTCTCTCTCTCTCTCTCTCTTTCTCTCTCTCTCTCTCTCTCTCTCTCTCTCTCTCTCTCTCTCTCTCTCTCTCTCTCTATCTCTTTCACCCTCTCGATTCTTCATCTCGTACTTCTTGCAAATTATTCTCAAGGTAACCAGATAAGGATGATAAATTTTTGGAAGTAAAAGCACGTCGTACGTCATCGTCTCTCTTTCGGAAACTCGTCATTTTATGAATTTTAGTAAAACTCTTAAATCGGTATTTTCCTAACGAGAAATCGCGACTATTTCCGAAAATTTATTTTATTCGTAACGCTGCTCTCTCTCTCTCTCTCTCTCTCTCTCTCTCTCTCTTTCTCTTTCTCTCTCTTTCTTTCATCCTTTTCCTTCATCTCCTCTCTCTCATCTCGGGAAAAGAAAGATATTGCATGGAAAAATGGTGAGCTTTTCGGCGACCTTGCATAAATTTTCTTTAGTACGGTGCGCACTTGTAGTTAGTATCTCTTTGCTTTCTTTGAAACATATTCCGCGGAATAAATTAAACGCAACGTATCGATCGCAACAACACCAATGTTAATCCTCTCTCTCTCTCTCTCTCTCTCTCTCTCTCTCTCTCTCTCTCTCTCTCTCTCTCTCTCTCTCTCTTTCTCTTTCTCTCTTTCTCTCTTTACGGAAACTTCATTTCTTTCTATTGTAACTCGTCGAAGGATATGGAATGTTTCTAAGGAAGAACATGCTCTTTTATTCTTGTTTATTTCATTCATTCTTTATTTATTTATCTATCTTTGAGACATTATAATGACATCCTAATTCTTTCGTACTAAGGCAATTTTAAAAAATCGCAAGTATTGTTCTTTTCTTTCTTTCTTTCTTTCTTTCTTTTCTTTTCTTTTCTTTTTTCTTTTTTTCAATGTAGACATAAATTTCATTCTTAAAGTGAAACACGTCTCAAAGTGATAAAAAAAAAGACCGCGTATTTTTCAAGCTGTCCTAGTCTTTTACCTTGAATAAACCCTTTATGGCTACTTTATAGTCAGCGTATTTTATGCATATGTATATATATATATATATACTTTTACCACTTTTATCCATCTATTATAATCTTGATCGGACTAATTAATGAATTCCTTGAAAAAGAATATCACGTTCAACGCGATACTATCATTCTTCATAATACGAAGTTTTCTTTGTACTTTCGATATTTATTTAATCGATGTAACATTATCGTAAGATAACTTACCTCTTAATAATTACTTATGTATATGTACTTACCTACCTTAAGTAGATAAAGGAAATCGATATTTTCTATGATCGATCCATCATTCTCTTAGAGATTCTTCCCCTTTTAAGGTTTTTCTTTCTTTCTTTTTTTCTTTTCTTTTTTTTTTCTTTCTTTTTTTTTCCTTTTTATTCTTTCTCTCCTTCCTTGTTTCTACCATGTGAATGAGAAATTCTAGAATAGCCAAAGTTCACGTCTCGGGACTTCTATTCCAAGCACGTCGACCAAACCCTCAACTTGTTTTTTCAGGGTCTCCGTTATTTCCTCCTGGGGTCATAAAGATGGAAAGTAATTTTCTGTTCCGACACCAAACGACAACAGTAATATTCCGCATGAGTTGATATGTGATTCTTGAAGAATTGTGAACTTAGTCAGATTAATCTATTTTGTGACTTTCCCGTGATATTTTAAGAAAGAAAAATAGAGAGAGAGAGAGAGAGAGAGAGAGAGAGAGAGAGAGAGATAGAGAGAGAATAAGAGAATAAATATAGATTATGATAATACAAATTAGTTGACAAGATAAGAAGACAAATTATTCGTTACGATCGAACGAATTATATCCAAAAATTATCATTAATGCAATTAAATAGAAATTTAATCATTATTTAGAATTATTATAAAAATAATTTAATGTACCTCGTTTATTATTAATATCTAAATATTGATGGATCAATGCATAACTTTGTGATCCTTTATATAACAGTTATATAATAGTATATCGAGAGAGATCATTCATGATTTAATGTATTTTCCTCAAGGGAAAATAGATAATTAGATAAATACAGTATGAATATTTACTAACGATTGTTTCGTTTATAAATCATTTAGGTTTGTAAATAGCATTGAGAATTGATTTCATCTCAACGGAGAACTATCAAAGTGTATTGAGGGATAATAAGTTTATTAACTATCTCTATTCTTAGACGATTTTAACTTATCGATCTTGAAAGATCATCTAAGAAGGAATGGATCAGCTTGTTACTTAGCTTAGGAAATTGGAGTTCTTATTAAGGCCAACTCTCCATTTCCTCGAAGAACCCATCAAAGTCATTACCAAAGTCAAAGTATTTTTATATTTCTTAGAAAGTCGGTCGAACAAAATTTCATCGTAATTAATATCGATTTCGAATATTCATGCATAATAAAAATTAAAAGAAATATTGACATTTCGTTATAATAATTAATATCATGATAAAAGATTATTATTAAATGCGTGATGATACATCGAAATAAAATTCAAACGTAAAAAGAAAAATTATTTTTATATACTGCATATTATATTTTATATTGTTATATTATATTCTATACGTACATATATATCTTATATATTTAGATATATTAAAAAATATTTAAATATATTAAGAAAAGTATTTATATATATATATATATATTATATATTATATATTATATATGAAAATATATTCTGATCATCGATTTTCTTTGCACAGCAAACACCAGCCAGTACGCGCATTATGTCTTCAACACTCTGGACCAAGATCACAGTGGTCTACTCAGCTTCGAGGTAAGCTCGCATCCCATTTGTCATAGTTCTTGCTCGCACTCTCGTATTATTCGTTCCGTCATTGTGGCACGTAGAACGTCAGCTGCAGCTGAAAGTGCATTTTTTGGCACTCTTATCGCGCATCCAGAATAGGTCCGGTGTTAAAATATGAAAAAAGGACAGGCACTGCACTGAGAGGGAGCATTCGACGAATGACAGATCGCATTCGATGCAATTTTTCATTCGCAGCTTGAAATCGCTTAAGTACTTTCTTCTTCTTCTCTAACCCTTCTTGCCCAATTATTCAAATACAATTTTCTGAAGAGATTTTCTTTTCCGGTAAATCGCATTGAACGAAGCGAATAATTCAAATCGCATGAAAGGGAAAAGCATTCCCGTGTTTGTTTGGGGGAAAAAAAAATTTCCTATCCCAATGGAGATCGCCAACATACGTAAACTAAATTTAAACGCTTTTGAATACTTAATTAATCGTTTAAAAAAAAAAAACAAAAAAAAAACAAAAAAAAAAGAAGAGAGAGAGAAAAAAAAAAGAAAAAGAAAATAAATAAAAGAAAATAATTGATCCGTTATAGTTAGAATAAAAAGTAACTGAAATATGCACGTGTTACATCGACGCGGTGTTAAATATTTCAGCTTTAATAGAAATATTTATATATCTATAACTATTACACAAATCGGCCTAAAACGGACGACCCGTTTTAACGAAATCCGAACGTTATACACCTGGGAAATAACACGAAAATTGTTTGATTCGTAAATGCATTTGAAAGTCGTGACGATGGATGTGGGCTTTCAAGCGAGATGTCAACGGGCGAATTGTAGGAGTATTCGTTTCAAACCTCGCTTATGTATTTTAATAATCCTAACGCGTGATACGAGATGAATACGAAAAAAAAAAAAAAAAAAAAAAAGAAAAAAAAAATAGAAAAAAAGGAAAAAGAAAAGGAATTAAGAAAATGAAAAAGAATAAGAAATGTATGAAAGAGGGGCCAAGGGGAAATTGTCGGTAGATAATTATGGGAATGATAGTGAGGAGGCTTGATAAGTAGTTGGATAGATAGGAGAGTGGAAAGGAGGACTAACACAATTACCTTCCGTAGCTCAAGATCGTGATTGTACTTTGTATAATTAACCCGTGAAGTTGCCTCGAGCTGGCAGAACCTTCAGTGGTCTCCATTTAGTCTTTCATATTTTTCACCATCGCCAACATTCTTTTCCTTTTACGAGCGATAAGATTTCCGTATTAACCTTTCCTATCCGGTCTCATTTAATTAAGTCGACATAGATTCGCTCGCGGATATAACAAAAGTAAGTACGTTTTTTTATAAACATCATATCTCAAGTTTTTTATCGATCTTTCTAAAACACATCTCTATATCGATTTTATTTTTTTCACATCGACGTACCTACTATCCATATAAATACATATATATATATATATATAGATATAGATATGTAAGTAGCAGAGTGTTACTATAAAAAACTCTTTTTCCAGGATCCTCCAGTTCCACATTTCTTTTCTAACGTCCATAAGAAATGTTCGACCCTCGTACAATGCAACACGGTCACTTCGTTCTTATTTATAGCGTATTTAGAAGAGCCTTTATCTGTTCTTCTCGATCCTTCTTCTTACGACGACCCCCATAAACTTGAATCGTATAAAATGGGTGTCCCTAAAGTCTATAAATGCCAAAAAGATTACCTCGATAGCCAGTCGCCAAAGATCGTACTTTTCCTGGTCGATTTCTCTCTCTCTCTCTCTCTCTCTCTCTCTCTCTCTCTCTCTTTCTCTCTTTCTCTTCCTGCCAACCAACAGGATTCTTCCATCTTCCAAAGTCCTAGACTCTTCTTTACTATTGTTATCTCTTTCTCCTTTTCATATCATCTTACAGCTACTATTCTGTGTGCTTTTCCTGCGTAAAGTCCGGTGACCGTTATCCTTAATCGTATTACCCGCGTTCTCCCTACTCTCTGACATTTCTCTCTCTCTCTCTCTCTCTCTCTCTCTCTATCTCTCTATCTCTCTCTCTCGCTCTCTCAGTGTCTAAAGTAGCTTCAAAGTTGCAAGCACAATGTTTCGTCTTTGCAAAGCTCCTCCGTCCTAATACGTTAACGTGTTCGCTCTCGAAAATCGTCCAATCTCGTCATCATTCGAGCATTCGACAATCTTCCAAATCCATTAGATATCTCTCAAATGAATAACAATTTACGTAGATGCTGAAATTAAAAAGATTCTATAGTCCCACAGAAAAGCAATTATCTTCGCTTTATTGTCTAGCCTTTCTGTCAACGTGAAAATATATAAACTCGAAATTGCATAGAGAGATAAAGAGAGAAAGAGAGAGAGAGAGAGAGAGAGAGAGGGAGAAAGCAATATAGCCTCGAATTTTTCAAATCATTTTCCTTTTTTTATCATCTCTCTTTCTCTGTCTCTCTATCTATCTGTCTGTCTGCCTCTCTCTCTCTCTCTTTTTATCTGACATCAAGAATTTATCTACGAGCGAATCGAATGAACGCATAAAAAAATATCCTTTCAAAAGTACGCAATTTTATCGCCCATGATAAAATTTTTCAATTAAATACTCGTTTATTTTCAATTCGTTACGTTTCACGAAGAAGTAAAGTACGATTTAGTAAAACGTAAACAAAACAAATGATCTTCTAGATATTTATAAAAACAACGAGAAAGAATAGACATTTGAGATCGTTCATTCACTTTCACACGAGTAATATATACAAATAGATGTAATATATGGTCGTTCTGTCAAAATTCGATGTTATTATCAAAAGTCCATAACAAGGAGAGAACTATATCGATAACACAATTTGATAGTACATTTTCGTAGTGGCCGAAGGCATGGGCGTTACTTAATATTCCGTAACTTGAACTTACACTCTCTAACTGGATGCCAACCTGAAATTATGGAGACAAACAACGGAGAAGGCGGTATATAGAAAAGAAGAGAGAGAGAGAGAGAGAGAGAGAGAGAGAGAGACAGGCAGGCAGGCAAGCAGGCAGACAAAGACTGATAGTAAGTAGAGAGGGAATGGGACGGAGAGAGAGGTGGGGGGGTGAATAACAGAATCAAAGTCATTTGCATATCCGCGGAGTTCACATGTGAATCTGGGCCAAGAGGTTAGAAAGCATTTTCGTGTATAAGCTTTAAGTTTGAATGTCCCCCCCTCTGATAACAAATTATACCTCGTTTTTATCAGTTTCATCAACTTTTTTCATCATTTTCGTTGACTCTTCATCATACGATATCCAATCGCTCTTCGTTCAACGACTGTAAACTAGGATCTTGTTGGAAAATTTTAACGACAAGGAATAATAGTAATTTAAACATTATCCTCTATCTCAATCGGATCGTCTATACACAAACGGAACAAGTAGTTTGATTCGGATTTCAGTATACTCGCAAATAATTTGCATGGAGACTTCCGTTTCGTGACTCTTCTTGTCTATTGGTCTATTCTATTTCTATCTCTATTTCTATCTCTATCTCTTTCTCTCTTTCTCTCTCTTTCTCTCGACATAATCACAGCGACCTGAATCAACAATCACTATTTGTTCTGACCGACAACGACTGTTTGCCGTTAAGGTCGGTGTAAACGCGATCGGTGTATTTGCGGACTGGGAATTCCTACTTTGACGTTATATAGCATTTGATTACACCGGTAGGAAAGCTATGCTCACGCGTGCCTATGCCCTAACAATACGCGAGTTGCCTTTAAATTCGGAAATCTGCACGAATCTATTTGGCTCGTTTCGTCGAGAGCTTAACATTCGAGATTTGCTCATCGAACGCTACGATAATTGCAAAAATCTTTCGAGAATCAGAAAACGAGAGAGAGAGAGAGAGAGAGAGAGAGAAAGAGAGAAATAAAGATGATAAAATAATTATGTACATGTGAATTACGTAAAAGAAAACTTTTTTCAAGTAATAAATTGTAAACTGTGCAAGAAGAAGAAGAAAAAAGTAAAACAACTTCATTGTATCTATCCAAGCATATATTGTCCTTTCTCTCTCGCTCATTCATCGCTCTTTTATTTCCTTTTGCACTGTGTATTAACATTAGTGAACTGAGAAATAACAAGGACGATAGACGACGACAAGACACACCATATTCCCAGGATTATCCTGCATTATTTGCGTAGCAGATTGTGTCCAATAATTAGGCCGAGCTCGTAATGCGGCGAATGAAATGGTCGTACGATATCGTAATGTTTCCTGACACCAACAGACGTTTTTAATAGGGATATATCGTTCTTCTTTATCGTTTGTTTTAGGTGAAAATTTATGATTCTTTATTGTCCATTTAATTTCACAAGGTCGTCTAGATCTCGTAAATTTTGTCGTCATTTCATTATCTCTTGAATGAGTTTTACTCATTGAATACAGTCGAATTCGTTTAAATTCTGTTAACAATAAATGCTTAGAGTTAGATAAACGTAATAAATATATAATAGGATGAGAGATATGAGTGAGTGAGGAGAATGAATAACGAGATAAGATATCGGAGTCGACGCCTAAGTAGAAGAAGAGAACCAATGAAACAAAGGACCACTAGGAAAGTTTGACTGCCGGAAGTAAGTAAGATTAAGTGTCGACGGCAACGATCTATGACCAGCTTTACCTGTTCCATCGTAATTTACACGATATTCGACGACTTTACGCGCGCGCTACCTTGTACGTATCTCGATCCTATTTTTTTTCTTGGTTTATATATATATATATCTTTGTTCTTTTCTTCTACTTCTTCTACTTTTACTTCTACTTCTACTTCTACTTCTCACGTATTCTAGATTCAATCTTAACGCCCGATCTCTAATATTTCATTGTAATACGAACGAAACGGGGAAATAATTTACGTAAAAAATATGCGAATAAATGTTATTTAACGTCGCGAATTAACTAACAGTAGAGATTTGAAAAGAAAATTTTCGATATTTATTTGACTTGGATATTTATTTAAATTTCTAACTGATTTTAATATTTATGTAAATGTTTCATCAAGCCGTTACGATCTCGCGCAGGATTTTTACTAAACTTTGGAAAAAAAAAAAAACAAAAAAAAACAAAAACAAAACAAAACAAAACAAAGGAAAAGAAATAAAAGTGAAAGAAAAAAAATAGCGCGTTTCTCCGTTTTATTCAACCAGCACTCTGTTTCGCGCTCGATTCCCAGTCATTTGATTCCTTTTTTCATTGCGAAACGCAATTTGGATGCACTAACGGCTACGACGTAAGCGCGTTTTGATCCGGTAAAAGCGCTTCGAAAACCCAACGACTCGTAACCACAAACACTTTAACCAATTCTTTTTCGAGAAATGTTCCGCGTGCAAGGAAAGCAAACGTATTGTCGAACGTAAAAGCTCGCAAACGACGAAATCGTAGCGTGATCGAGCCAAATACGAATAAATCCTACAATGGAAACTACGTGAAAGCCTGAAGCAACTCATCTGTCTGTATCTCTTTCTCTCTCTCTCTCTCTATCTCTCTCTCTCTCTCTCTCTCTCTCTCTATATATATATATATATATATATATAAGAAAACATATATATATATATATGTTTTCTTCTCTGTTCCTCTCTATTACAAGTGAGTACCTACTATCCGCATTTCCATATTAATTATTAGAGTAGAACGATGAAAAGCATTCACCTTCATAATCCCTCTTTCGTTCGCGTGTGGTTTACTCGTATTATACGCTAATAATCCTTTCCACTCTACCATAGTCTTAACATTTTCCTCAATTCGATTCCCGTTCTTCGGCAACTTCACCAGCAACTTTATCGTAAGAAATAGATAGATATCGTATTATCGCATTGTCTTTGATACTCAAAGAGTAAACGGTATAATTATTTTGAGCCCATATTCATTTAATTCTACGTCGAATTAGAATTTCTCTTTGTTATTAATAACAAAACGTTTCCCCTTCAACGTAATATCGTATTTTTAAAAACTTTATTCAACATGTTTCGATGCCATTAGAATGAGAATTTTTATTTAATTAATTAAAATTAAAAAAATAAAAATTCTTCTTTTTTTTTTTTTTTTTTTTTTTTTTTTTTTTTTTTTGTTTATAACAATGATCCCAATTCAAGCGTCGTCGTTGTCGTCTATCCCATTATCAAAAGTTTCATAAAACAGTCGGTTATAAATTTTATGTGACCCACCTTGAAAGTAATATCGTAATCCATATATATTCATATATTTTTTTTTATTATATTTCATTATCTAAGAAACTCTCTAATTGCCAATCGTAAAGTTTGAAAAACGATGCTCCATAACGAGCACTCGGTTACCGGTTACCGGTTAAATTAAGAACGAACATTTCGATCTATTACATCGATACTTCCATACATTTTTTTCGCGAGTTCATTCGTAGAAAAACGATCTCATTGGTGGAAAGAGCACATCGATCTTCACTTTTACTTGCCACGTTTTTCTATTTTTTTTGTTTTTCTTTTTTTTTTACGAAGTACCTCTTTTGCTTCGCACAGTAGTAAAGTAGGTAACGCCCGAAGATAGAAGTGCACTCGATAAATCCAAAATGTTTACGCCGTCTTCGGGAAGAAAAAATAAAAAAAAAAAAAAAGGAAGAAGAGAAAAGAAGAGAGGGAGAGAGAGTGAAAAAGGTCAATTCTGTTTTTATAACCGTAGGACTTTGTCATCGGACTCAGCATACTATCACGTGGCTCGATAGACGAGAAACTACGCTGGACATTTTCCCTTTACGACATCAACGGGGACGGCTGTATCACGAGAGAAGAAATGACGGACATTGTTACCGCGGTCTACGAGCTCATGGGAAAATTTGCTGATCCAACGTTGGACCACGAGGGCGTAAGAGAAAAGGTCGACCGAATGTTTCAGGTGAGAAATACGTGATATAGAGCAAAGCAAAGAGGTTGGGAAAAGTAGGTGGGTGAGTGGGGGGGGGCAGTGGGGTGAGAGGAGGAACCAGGGGATGGCGGTCGGAGGGAATGGAGAAAGAAAAAAAAGAAAAGAAAAGAAAAAAAAAACTCGTCGAAAATCTCGAAATGATTATCGTCATATCGTACGTTGTTTAAATTATCAAACTTACGGCTAATTCTTGATAAGAATTAAACGTGCAAACGTTGTATTAGAAGACATTCCGCCAGTAGTAATAGTCCTTGCTATAGTCAGACAGCGGTACTAACAGCTATCTAAATATAGACACCGCGCTTTAAGTGAATTACCGAGAAAATTGAGTTACCTTAGTTACGCGGAATGCCTTCCACGTTGGAACAGTTTCGAGGTGTTAGGACTGCTCTCATTTAGCCATTTTGACGTTTCCTTACATCCGATTACCAGTAAAGAAAACGAAGAACTAAGATGCTTTTAAGGAGAATAAGCTTTCAAATGAACATTTCGTTTCGAAATGAAAACTTTCCCTTTTTCTTTCTTCTTTGTTTCTTTTCCCCCTTTTTTTTTCCTTTCTTCTTTTTTTTCATTTTTTTTTTTTTTTTTTCTTTTTATAAACGAATTGCTCGCAATTCTTAAACGAATTATCCTAACACATTTGGAAATTATGCAAACATAAATAAGTAACGTGTGAAGTAATCACGATTAATTTATATCGAAAGGAATAATCAAAGGGATTGGAAAAAGTTTCGTCTCGTTTTCTAGAATCCGTTTTCAACGTAGAAACTCGAAGATTGGACGATCAATACTTCATCGTTCGGCATGTACGAAATGACAGTGCGCGGAAACAATCGACGTCGTAGCACGTCGACAATTCCACTCGTTCGCTTCGGCGATAGAAACTAGTGTTTAAGGGTGGATGAGCAGGAGGATGAGGGAGAGAGAGAGAGAGAGAGAGAGAGAGAGAGAGAGAGAGAGAGAGAGATAAAAGAGAAAAAGAATGAGAATACGAAAAAGAAGATAGAGTGAGGAAATATCTCACGGGTTTGGGTGATACAAGAAACGAAGATTTGTTTGTATCAGCCTGTCATATTGTTAGCAATGGATGACAATGCCTGTGGTATTCCGTTTATATCTACTACCAAGCCCAAACAACAAGCTTGAACCAAAGCTCTTCCTCTCATTGTGTTGTTTGTCCTTTTTTTTTGCTTTTTTTTTTTGCTTTTTCCTCTCTTTGTTTTCTTTTTTCTTTTTTTTTTTTTTTCTTTTTTTCTTCTTTTTTCTTTTTTCCAATTTTTTACCCAGTCGTTTCTTTCTCTTTCGCGAAAATAAACATTGAAAACTATTTCGTTACAGAAACGCAAATTTTCTCGCGTTAATTTAAATTCCAATCGAAATATGAATTATTTCTTATATCTCGTTTCCTTTCGTCGATATATAATGAATAAATAAATAAGTAAATAAATAAATAAATAAATAAATATGTATATATATATATATAAACAGCGATTCATTATCTTTCTATCTCGAATACTTTTCTTGAGAATTTATAGATATATTTTAATTGAGAAATTCTATAATTCGAATTTCGGTACATACATTAAATTCCAATTATTATTGGCTCCCCTGTTCTTTTTTCTTTTTTTTTTCTTTTTGTTTTTTTTTTTTTTTTTTTTTTTTTTTATATAAGAATTTCGAAACACCGTCAAGAATTTGAATAATTCGAGTTCGTATTTCTCTCTGTTCTCCTTTTTTTTTTCTCTCTTTCATCGTCAAAGTACTGAATAATTCGGCGATAATTTAAGCAAAAGGAATATATTATGTACTTTCCTCGTTTCTCAACTATCAATGATAATGTAAAAATGTAATATACCGAGAAGAATCTTACGATAAAAGTACAAAGGACATTGCAAGAGACCTTACTTACGTAGGTCAATTTTATTCGACGATCATTCGAGTCAAAGTTTCTTAAACATTTTGTACCGATGTAAAATTAAAATGCATACTTTTAAAATCTGATATCGTCATAGTGCTGAAGGGAATATAACGACTTATCGAAAGTATTTTCCAAAGTAATTTTCTTTATATCTTTTTATTTTTATTTTTACCTTTTTTCCTTTTTTACATCTTTTTGTTTTCCTTTCTTTCCTTTTTTTGTTCTTTTCTTTCTTTTTTTTTCTTTTTGGTTTTCCTCCTTACGATATATTACTCTCGAAGAAAATTTACTTAACATTGGAGATATAGAAATATTTTGAAAACATACTTGCGCTTTGTAATTCTCTTAGCGAAGGAGAAGACGAACGAAAAAAAGAAAGAAAGAAAGAAACCATAAAAGAAAAAAGAAAAAAAGCAAAAAGATCATAGCAAAAGCAGATGCAGAAGAAGTAGAAGAAGAAGAAGAAGAAGAAGAAGAAGAAGAAGAATAAAAGTCAGTGTATATATGTAATCGAAAGAAGACTCACTGGAGTTTTACATTTTTATCGTCGAAGAACATTAGCGTACGTTGGTTGCAATAAATTAATTGCGCAAAGGCCAAAGCGAGTTCTAAGGCTATCCCATGAAGTATTTGACGCAAGACGAAAGGACTTTTCCATGCTCTAAACGAGCTTTTAGCGAAAGGTTCACTCGTATCACGATACGCGCGTAACATGAACGCTCTTCAGCGATGCTCTTTAACCCCGCCGGCTGTATAAGGTATAACACGTCAAAGAGCGAGACTCCACGAGGTCGTTAGCAACATGGAGACGGCGTAGCGAAAAGTGGAAAGAATGTACAAAAAAAGGGAAGAGAGAAAGATAGATAGATAGAGAGAAACAGAGAGAGAGAGAGAGAGAAAAAGAATAAAGAACGATGAAGAACGATGAAGAAGAAGGAGAAGAAACTAGCTGAAAGAAATAAAAAATAAAATCGTAAAAACGAACCATCTGTTTCATAATGTGTAATTAATTTGAAGAAATAAAGAGGCAAACGTTAAATCGTTGTATTTTATAAACTTATATATTTTTATTGACAATCAATAACGATTGCTGAAATGGAAAATAATCTATCGTATTTTAATGGAAGATTTTATAAAAAAAAAAAAAAAAAAAAAAAAAAAAAGAGAAAAAAGAGAAAAAAAAAATGTTACATACAGATGCAATTTTGTGAACAAGACAAAGAGGGATAATATAAAAAAATTTTTATAACTCAATTTTCGTTTCGTATCTAAAAGAGGAAAGTATATAACGTGAAAAAAAAAAAAATCAAAAAAATGTATAATATTAACATATAATATTATAACTATGTACGATGTTAAGTTAAAATTAAAAAATATATTTATTTAATTAACATTTAATCCTCGGATATGAATTAAGTAACTAATTAGATAATATTTATTTCAAATATATGTTGCATGATATTGTCTAATATTTGTCTTATTATCTTCTACAGTCACAAATGTTTAACTTTGAAAACGCATAATTCGTGAGAATCAGAAGAAGATCGATCTACGATCGTTCGATCCAAAATGAGTTTCTTACTTTGAATTGATTTCACACTGAAATTACGCTCGACGACACACCAAAGACATCTAATTATGCAAACTGTGAACTCGAACCGATCGCGGTTAACGTCGGGTGCAAAAGCAAATTAGCGTGGTCGACCGAACCGCGAAGTGCGAAACGCTCATAGATTATATATGTCGTAGATAAAGTGGATACTTCGATTCGTTCTCAAGTTGATCGTCAGATTTGTCGTCATGTAATTCACCTTTCGAAAGTTCATCGATATATTCAAACTTATGTAAGAGCTTTCGTGAAAGAAATTCTTTAGGATTAATTACAAAGTATTAAAATTAAAATGATAAGATGAATTCGTAAAAAGATTAAAAGAATATTGTTAACGAGTTAATGATAAAATTATTTAATTCAATGATATTAAATTTTATTTCATTGATGAAAATCGTAAATCAAAAATTTATATATTACATGTCATTTTATAAGTATGTTTAAATTGATTAAAAGATACGAAAAAAATAACAAAGAGAGAGAGAGAGAGAGAGAGAGAGAGAGAGTGGATTTATTTCAATTAACACATCGAATGGATATATTTAATTAGCTATTTGACGGTACATTAACCAGAACATTGGCTTTCATATGTTAAATACGAATGAATAACCTTCTTGTGCCTTTTGCTAAAGCTAATATGGTTGGTCTTTATGTTACTAAAACTGGGCCATGTGAAAATAAAGTATCTTTTTGATGGGCGTATTACATAAACGAGTTATCACTTCCAAATGAGATGTAGACTATATATTCAGGCTTTAAGCTCGACGATCATCCGTTAATCGCATACAATGACTCTATGTGTCCATCTTAGGCTCCTTTAGAACAGTTTGCTATGGTTAAAGTTTCCCCGTTTTAATCTTTAATCTATAACCACATCGTTCTGTATTATTAAAGGATAAATGTTTCGTTTTAATAAACGATCTAACTAATTTACCTCTATCATGTTAAAACAAACGAAATAGTAAACAAACTAGTTGTTAACGTATTTGTCTATATTTATTCTTTTTGATAGAAATATTTATATAATAGAAAGAAAATTAATCGTAAGAATGTAAAAGTTTCATCGAAAGGATTTTTCAAAGGGCAAATATTTTCTTTGCAAAAGATGTGTTTCAAAAAAAAAAAAAAAAAAAAAAAGAAAAAGAAAAAAGAAAAAAATGTAAACGCGAAGGGTTTGAAAAGTGACATATGTCGTAAGCTTTAATGAAATTTCCGAAGTTTCGATGATCGACCGTTACTCGTTGTAAAGCGCGATTTCAATTAACCACGCCTACCGGAACACAGCGATTCTACATGGTCTACTACCACCACCACCACAAAGTGCACTTCACCGAGGTGTACATGGCCGAGCTTTGTTTATCACGAAAGGACGGTAATAATTTCACGATTCGCCCCTGTCGTCATACAATTTAGTAGTGGTGGCGCAAAATCCACCGCCTATCTCACGTACCTATATACCAAACACGAAGAATCCTAGCTGACTTTTAGATCGTTTTGCGGGATCTCATAAACAACCTACCAACACTAACATTTTCCTATAGGTAACTGCGGAACTAATCAAAATTTGATATAATGAAAGTACTTCGAAATTTCAATGGATATTCAAATTGTAATGATTTTGACCGTATCCATTATAATCGTAACTTTTGATATTTTTCGTATAAAGAAATCAAATTTTATATTAGATTTAGATAAAACTATTATTTTATTACAATTTAAATTGTACGTAATAATTTTCTCCCATTCACGAACTATCTCGATGATGAATGGACATAATATTAAGTTCGTATTTATTAATTAAGTAATTTTAAATGAGATGATTATTTTTATTTTATTTATTATTAATTTTTTCGTTTATTATTAATTACTTTTGTTTATCTTATAGAAAAACGTTCTTTACTCATTAGGAGCTTATGAATATTTTGTTACATATTAGTATAAATAATTTTCTCGTTTTCAGTTACATCTTGCATAAGATCGAATAGACAATATAGAGAGCATATAATCTTGTTTGTTTGATAACCAGTAGACCAGAATTATAATAAAATCATCTTCAACAGCCAGTTTCTAGGAGCTTCAAACTATTACCTTAAGCCAATGATTATAGTTTATGCATTAAAGAGAGAAAGAGAGAGAGAGAGAGAGAGAGAGAGAGAGAGAGAGAGAGAGAGAGAGAGAGAGATGAGTGACCAGTGTATTATTAGAGACATAATAATTCACAGGATCTTATGATTATAAATTATAAATTTGCTCTCTCTCTCCCGCTCTTTCTTTAATCTAAGTAACAACGAATCAATTATTAATGACCAATTATCGATGTGAAACAATTTATTTTATTAATATCCATTTTCTTGAGGAAAAAAAAGCAAAAAGAAAAAAAAAAAAAAGAAAAAATCACATCGATACATAAAATCATTTATTTTAAAATCAACGAATCATTCCGCATGTTATTAAGAGCCCGAAATTTATGTTTTAGAAAATGGATGGGAATAAGGATGGTGTTGTGACACTGTCCGAATTTCTGGAAGCTTGTCAAGCCGATCCGGATATTTCAACGAGTATGGCGGCTTTAGACACGGCCTTCTGACACTCGGCACGACCACGATACACACCATGGACCTGAAGGGATCAGAGTCCTTTGGCTGAAGATCGACCGTTTGGCATTGTACGTTACTTCCTGAAATAGAGGAAGCACCTTTCACGAGGAGACTCGAATCTCCGTGTCCCAAAAAAAAAAAAAAAAATGGGTTGGACGTTTGCTATTAGCACGTCGTATTGGAATTGATCGTTTCAAGAAAGAAAAGTGTAGGAGACAAATAGAACAAGATAATAAGAAAGTTACGTCTTATATAACGATAGAAGAACGGCCAAAAGATTTTCAGGGAATTTTCAAAGGAAGACGTTAAGACGTTTTCTTCGCTAACAAAATAAAAGGATAGAATGGGGTATCTTTTCTTTGAGATCCTACGAGAAAGAAAGGTAGTAAGGAAGATAGAAAAGAAAAATCAGTTTCGATAGTTGTTGTTGAAAAAAAAAAAAAAAAAAAAGAAAACAAAAAAAAAAGAGATGAACAATGGAAGGAGATATTTTGGAATTCACTTCGACGATATTTTAACGATATATCTTAAACGTGTTACATGTAAAGTTCGTTTGTTAAAAGCGAACGTAAAAAAAAAAAAAAAAAAAAGAAGAAAAAAAAAGAAAAAAAAAAGAAAAAATTTGTTTGTTGTAAAAAAGAGAGAAAGAGAGAGAGAGAGAGAGAGAGAGAGAGAGAGAAAACAATTTAAAGATAAGAGGCCGATGTATAATATAAATTTTCTTTTCTTTTCTTTTTTTTGTTTCCTCTCTAGTTTTTCGTTCCTTTTTCTTTATTTTTTTTTTTTTCTTTTCTTTTCTTTTCTTCGAGAACTTTAAATCGTACAAAAGAGGAGTTTCGCAAAGAGAATTTTAGTAAGGATGCCAAAAGATTATCAATGTGTATGTAAAGATATTTTTGATCGTCTTAGAAGGAATTATAGGTGACGAGTAAAGGATTAGAACGAATATCGAGAAACGTTCGTTTATTGATCGACAATGGACAATACGAACGTGTTGATGTATAAGATTGATGAATTTTTTAAACGAATTTACAAGAGCTCAATAATTTATCCCCTTTAAAATGGCACCTCTACACTGAGAGAAAAACGTGTTACGTGTTGCGTTATGTAAAAGAAAAAAAGAAAAAAAAAGAAAAAAAAAAAAAAAAAAAGAAAAAAGAAAGAAGAAAAAAAAAATACAAAAAATATAAAAAATACAAAAAAAAAAGTCAACGAGAGAATCACGCATATAGAACTGACATTTTATAGTTCTTTAAAAAATCGTACTTATCATCGCGATAGCAGAGAACAAGTGGACACGAGAGACCAAGTTAAGTATAGGCGGTATTAATTTTAACGGACGCGCAATTAT
>NC_060958.1:8508152-8535652 GCF_910589235.1 Vespa crabro | reverse complement strand
CAAAATTATACGATTAATACGATTGCGAATATTTTCACGGCATCTTAAAAAATGCGAGATCGAAAAAGAGAGAGAGAAAGAGAGAGAGAGAGAGAGAGAGAGAGAGAGAGAGAGAGAGAGAGAGAGAGAGAGAGAGAGGGAGGGAGAAAAACTCTTTTACTTGTAACTTGATACGTGTCGCGTAATTAGACACTATAAATAATAATATAAACAGAAATCACTATACGATGTTAAACTATGACGGATTTTAAACGAAAGATTATAATAGTAATAATAAAAAAATAATATTGATGATGAGATGATAATGATGGTAATGATGATGATGATAATGATGACGATGATGATGATGATAGTAATGACGATGATGATGATGATGATGGTAATGACGATGATGATGATGATGATGATGATGATGATGATGATGATGATGATAATTAAGAGAAAAAAATTATTCAAATAGCGGATATATTTTCTGTGTAAATTCAGTATATATACATATATATATGTATAAATCTGAGATAAGACCAGGTGTCTTATAGATTCAAAGTCTTGTCGTTGTAACGATGGAAAGCTAACCTTTGCGCTTCTTCGAAGAGACATCGCTTAACTTTGATGCATTCGATGGAGAAAATATATATATGTATATAAAAATGTGTATGTATATATATATATATATATATATATATATATATATATATATATATATTAGCATATCTAAATGCACATTGACAAAAAAAAAAAAAAAAAAGAGCGAGCTCCACTCGAAGAGATGCAAGATCGCGCAGAGGGAGTTATCGTTTGAATGTTGATTGTTAAATGTTAGGATAGATGAACCGTGCTTTAGGATCCCCCTCCGCCCCCCCCCCTGCCCGCCCACGCATTTCGCCACTCTCAACGAAGAATCCAACGCTGAGAGCTTTCTTTCGATTGCTTTTATTATTCTTCAGCGTCGTTTCGTATGAAATAAGATCGTCGGTAAAAACGAAGCAGCGATCGAACGTTGTTTTCTTTTGTGTTTGTTTCTGTTCTTTTCTTTTTTTTTTTTTTTCAATCTTTCTTTCTTTTTTTCTTTTTTTTTCTTCTAATTACGCGATTGCGTAAACGATATCTTTTTATATATTATATGTACTAATGTTTTTTAACATCACGCTTGATAAAAAATCGAACAAGTTTTACTTGAGATTTAAGGAAGCTTCGACTTTTTTTTTTTTTTTTTTTTTTTTTTTTTTTTTTTTTTTTTTTTTTTTTTTTTTTTTTTTTTTAATATATAGAGTAGCTCGTGTAACATTACTCGTCAGATTTCGAGAACGAAGAATAGGAAAAAGTGTTGTGTTTTTTTTTTTATATATTATTGATATGTGTTATCCGAAATAAAATACAAGTTTCGAAAAAAAGTATGCTTTCCTATATCATTAGGGTATCGTTAGATCCTACGGAAGGGCCAGAAATTATTAATAGAAATAAAACAAAAAAAGGAAGGAAAGAAAGAAAGAAAGAAAGAAAAATAAGAAAAGAAAAGAAAAGAAAAGAAAAGAAAAAATTCTCATATCTAGACGTAAAAGCGAATCGTCCGGCTCGAGCAACACAGTCACTGCCCGTCGCTTGTCCGCAACGAAAATCGCTTCTCGTTTCAGACGATCCGCTAAAAAATGCCTCCAAAGAAGGCATATATACCTATTTTGAGATTAAAATAATCTCACGTTTTTTAGTAATGAAGCCTCGGTTTAATGAGATTTCTATCAGTTTAGAAAAGGGTATTATAAAACTGAGCATCCCTCGGAAATAAAAATGCTATATTAAAAGTTAGGTTTTTATGATTAGTTTAACGCCAATGCCTAGCTATTTATTATAATGAATGATTATTGCCAATTACTTATGTATTATACACGGAAATCTGTAAATATTTTATAAATAAATAGATATTAATGTTCGTCATTGCACACTACTCTTTCTCCTAAAGCTTCCATTTTCCATTTTTACAAGGTCTCTCGATTGAATGATTATATTTCTAAAAATACAAACTTTTTATATAGTTTAGGATTATTACATCTTTTTATTCCGTGAAAATAAAAAATTATAGTATTTTCAGAAACATAAGAAATCTTAAGTTATATCGTGTAAAATAAGATTACCTTATAATCGTTAAATCTTTCCTTAATATATACATCTTAGCATTATTAAAGATAAAAGTCAATGTATGAAAGTTCAAATACTAGAACCATTTGACAATGACTTATATAAGACTCTTAAGAAGCCATTGTTTCGAGTTAAAAAAATATTACGACACTGTTTCTAACTTCTGTAATAATTGCTGGCCAATATAATCCCAATATCGTTTCCTGATCTTATCGTGATTTTCAGATAGCTCTTTGCACAGCTATAAAAACAAAAAAAAATACAAATATAGAAATGAAATACGTATGTCAATGGAATATATGTTTCATAGTAAAAAGATCTATATTTATATTTTATAAATATTACCTTTAGAGCATTGCTGATGTGAAATATTGATTCAGATGATTCGTCGTTTATACAACTGTCCAGACAAATATCGATGATACAGGCTAATAAATGATTGGTCCGATATCCTGCCTCATAAAGTTCTATACATTTTTTACGTACTTTGTCGTTACGAGTTAAACCGGCACTATCGTGCATAAGTATACTAAAGAAAGAAGTAACATTTTATGTCCTTTTATGTAATAAATAATGACAAATAATTTATAATTATATAAAATAATAATAAAATGTAATAATACCCTCTAAGATAATTCCAGGCACTTTCATTCCCTTTGACTAATGAAACTTTTTCCAAAGCAAAATCAACTTCTTTGTCGATTACATTTGATTCAAACTTAGTTGTATTACTTATAACAAAATAACGTTGATTCCATGCTGAATTATTTCTAACGTCCTCATTTAATAATTGTTCTACGTATTCCAACTCTTTGTCGTATAAACTGCAATTTAATATGATACATTATAATTTGTAATCATCTTAAAGTAAATAATTAACATAATAGAATGTTTATACTAACTTAAATGTTTTAATGCACCATTGACGATGTTGCCAAGCATGATAATTTTTTGCATCTTTTTTTAAAATAACCTTAGTAAATTCCAACTCTTCTGAGGCATCTTGCAGCCATTCCACAATAACTTTTCTATGATACCAAACTTGATAGTTCTTGGAATTGTATTTTATAATTTTATCTATATATTTTAACTCTTCTTTTAAATCTTTTCCCAAAGATTTAAGTATTTCCCTTCTGAATTGCCATACTGTGTAATTTGCAGGATTCAACCAAATACAATCTTCTGTCAATCCTAAAGCACGTTCTGATTTCTCTCCAGATTTTAAAATTGCTCGAAAGTAATCATATGAATCTTTAACTAAAATTGATAATTAATATATATATATATATATATATAATGTGTGCAAGTAAACATAAAATGAAAACAAGTACAACAAATGTAAAAGATATAATAGAAATACATATATATATATATATTTTGTAATTTGAAAGAAAATTTAAACACATTATAATTTACATTAGTTAGAGTAAAATATGAAATGAAAATATTTGTAAAATAATGCTTACATTTTTCAGAATAAGCAATAGCAACAATTGGATTTGGACCATCATCTTGTGGCAAAGGTGTCACATCATTCCATTCATCACGATCTCGATACAAAACCCATTTTTCAGCTCCGTCTCCACCGATTAATTCCTCATCCGAACTATCCGACATATTTTAACTTCATAAATTCAATGTAATTGAGAAAAAAAATTTTATTATGTCTTTATTAACAATAGGTTCGCTTTACAATCAGTGCCGTACTACACGCCCTCTACACTTATTGGAATACTTTGAGAATTTGTCTAAATCTAAAAGCATACTTTTACTTTTTATTAATACGGTGTTTAATGAACAAATGTTGAGCTTTGAGTTTGTATATTATCATTTACAATAAGTGACAAAATATAATCAAAATAATAATAATTTAATTTCTTAGTAAAAAAATTTAACAAACATTTAATATCTTTTATTATCTTCTATTAAACAATACATATACGAATTAAAATGTTAACCACTATATCAAAAATGTTTGGTCGCAATAATTATACAAGTTAGTATACAAGTATTATTATAATGAAAAATACAAAATGTTTCTATATAATATATATCCATAAAATATATATATATATATATAATAACATTAACATAATTTGTATATATTAATTCATAATCTATTCTATTATAAAAAAAAAAACACACACACATTTTACAAAATTATTATTTTATTAAATTTTAGATTTAAACATTCTCTTCAATAAATTTCATACATCTTATATAAAGTTATTACAGCAAAATTGGAGAATAAAGTAAGTTTTTCTTTTTTTCTTCCTTTCTATTTCATTGATGATTTTATGTTTTGAATATTTCTTATAAATTCATCATTTATAGAAAGGGATTAACAGAAAATCCAAATGCTTTTGGACCTTTGACAAATATGGCAGATTATTCATATAAAGATGGGAGACCTACGCCACTTGGTACAAACCAAAAAAGGCGCATAATTAAACAACAAGAATATGCAGTATGTATATTATGATTATAAAAGTTGTTATATAAAAATTTTGATATTCTCTTTATAGAGAAGATATATAAAATTCTTTAATAATATTCAATTTTTTAGAAAAGGATTCATAAATTGGTTAAAGAAATAGATTATGCGGTTGAAAGACATGTAAAATTACAGGAAATGAAAGCACAACAAAAACAACGTATTCTTGATAGCAAATTGAAACCAAAAGGAGATCTTTTATTAAAGACACAAAAACCTACTACATAAGACATATTTAAAAGAAAAATTTGTATAGAAATAATATCCCATTGATATCTTATATTGTATATATATGTATTTGTGTTATAAATACATTTATGTAAAACCTATTACATAGGATATATTTAAAACAAATTTGTAGAAATAATATCCCATTGATATATTGTGTATATATAGATATATATATATACATATATACATATATACATATACATATATATATATATATATATGTATGTATATGAGAGTTATAAATACATTTAAATAAACATGTATACATATTAAATATAAGTTTAAAATGATATATGTATTATTAATTAAATATAAAATGTATTCCAAATTTATCATGAATAGGACAAAAAAATATTGATTTATGGATAAATATTAGAATCATAAATATCGATAAATTATTTAAGGATTATTATATATCGGTATTCTACTAAATTTCCTTTAACATTACTTTAAATAATTTTCGTATCCTAAAATAAACAATAAAAAAAAAAAAAAAAAGAAAAAAAAATTATGATTTCTTTCCAAGTTTTGTCAAATATGATTGGTAGTTTATAAATATTTAATTTATCTATATCTTTATATGATTGGTTACTTGGATAACTACCATGCAATGTCGCGTGTTGTCTCTCTTGTGGGTCACAATATTAACACATCGACTTTCCTTTCTTTACAAATCCATTTCATCTCAGACGTGTATTAATGTTGGTATAAAATACACTTATAGTCAAAGTTTTTAATTTTTATAAAAATATTTAACATAACAAAATTAAAAAATTGTAATATACGTGCATATCATTTCAAATATTATTGTTGGGTAAAAAAGCACGGACCAAAATGGGTATACCCAAATTTTTTAGATATATAAGCGAAAGATATCCTTGCCTAAGTGAAATGTTGAAAGATTATCAGGTATTTACATATAAGTTGACAGACTAAACGATTATTATAATTAACATATAGATATAATGTCCTTGTTACATTTCATTAAACCATTTATAACTTTAATTTATTTTCAATTTTACTTTATTATTAAATTTAATTTTATTTAAATCTGAAATTTATTGGTTCATGCTGCTTTATACATTCGGAATTAAAAAGTTACATTTTTTTTTTTTTTTCCTTTACACAGATTCCAGAATTCGATAATTTATATTTAGATATGAATGGCATCATACATGCTTGTTCACATCCAAATGATAGTGACATAAATTTTCATATTACAAATGATGAAATTTTTAACAATATATTCCATTATATTGAGATATTATTTGGTATGATTCAACCTCAGAAGTTATTTTTTATTGCAATTGATGGTGTAGCCCCAAGAGCCAAAATTAATCAACAAAGAGCCCGTCGTTTTAGAGCCGCTAAAGGAACAGAAATGCAAAAGGCTAAAGCCAAAGCAAGTGGTATTGACTTAAAAGAGGAATTATTTGATTCTAATTGTATTACACCAGGAACAGTTTTTATGTCCGAAATTAGTAAACGATTAAAATATTTTATTACGTACAAAGTATCGACAGATAAACTTTGGCAGAAATGCAAGGTTTTATTTAGCGGTCCAGAGGTATTAATTCTAATATTTTATTAAATTATCCTAATATGAGGGAAGATAAAAATTATTAATATTATTTAAGTTAAACATTTATTTTGAAATATCTTTAGGTTGTAGGAGAAGGAGAACATAAAATAATGGATTATATACGATATTTAAAATCACAAATAGATTATGATCCCAATATTAGGCATTGCTTGTATGGCCTAGATGCAGATTTAATTATGTTGGGTCTTTGTACACATGAACGTAATTTTTCATTATTAAGAGAAGAAGTGAAATTTGGGAAGAAACAAAAAAAGGTTTTAACACCTGAAGAGACAAAGTTTTGTCTTCTTCATTTATCATTATTAAGAGAATATTTAAATCATGAATTTTCTCCTATCGAAGATAAATTATCTTTTCCTTTTAATATTGAACATATAATCGATGATTGGGTATTAATGGGTTTTCTTGTGGGAAATGATTTTATACCTAATTTACCAAATTTAAATATTACAAATGGGGCATTACCAATTTTATATCATGTATATATGGAAGTCTTACCAACTTTAGAAGGTATATAACATAATATATTTTTAATATTATCATAATATAATAAAATATTATAAAATATATACATATATAAAAGAAACAATGATAATTATAAAATTAATAAATTTAGGTTATATAAACGAATCAGGAAGATTAAGATTAGATCGTTTTGAAATATTCATGGAACGGCTAAGTCGCATTGACATAGAGAACTTTGCAGAGTATTACTGTGATCTCAAATATTTAGAAGCTAAAATGAATAAAAATAAAAATACAGAAAATGACGAACAAATTTCACAAAAAGACGAGGATTCATCTAAAAATTGTTCTCCTTCAATAAAAGTGGGCAATTTAATAAGATCATCCATAAATATGGAAATGGTATTTATTTTAATATTTAATATATACGTAGCTTGAACCTTATAGTCACTTTCGCTTAATATCTCATTTTATAGCAAGATGCAGAAGAGGAAAAAATCAAATATTCTCATGACGATGGATTAGATTATGAATCTGATAGTGATACATATAATATGGAATTTATTCTACACAAACGTGATTATTACATGAATAAACTAGAATATGAAGATGTTAATGAGTAAGTGTAGTTTTTATATTCTATATAAATTGTAAATATATTTAACTACAATTCAAACAATGAAATTTTTTGTTACAAGAATTAAATCATTATTAAAACCTACTTACACAATACAGTTGCTTTTTAGAGATGTTTTGCGGTCCCAAGCAGAAGGATATGTTAGAGCTATTCAGTGGAATTTACATTACTATTATAATGGATGCTGCAGTTGGTCTTGGTATTATCCACACCATTATGCTCCATATATCTCGGATATAAAAGGTTTTAAAGACTTAAAATTCGATTTTGAATTGGGAGAACCATTCCAACCTTTCCAACAATTATTAGCAGTATTACCATCGTATAGTAAACAATTACTACCAGAAGCATTACAATCATTATTAACTGAAGAGGAATCACCTATTATTGATTATTATCCTTCTGATTTTAAAACTGATTTAAATGGCAAAAAACAAGACTGGGAAGCTATTGTACTTATACCGTTTATTGATGAGAAAATTTTAACAGAGGGTAAATAATATAAAATGTTTTTTTATAATCTATATAAAATATATAATTGATAAATTAACATTATTGATATTTATAAAAGATAGTAATAGTATTACTAGTAGTAATAATAATAGTATTAATGTGATACTTTATAATAATAGTTGACATATTGAAGAATTTAATTAATAAATAATTTTATTATGATAAAATATTTTCTTATAGCCATGGAGCCATATTATGTAAAATTGTCAGTCGAAGAACATGAAAGAAATAAGCATGGTCCAATGTATATGTATTCATATGATAAAGAGATTTTGGGTTTATGTCATCTACCTGGAAATTTACCAGTAATTGAAAACCATGCTCAAATAAAAATAATAAATCGTGAAGATATTTATGTTCCTAAAGAAAAATTAGTAAAAGGATTACATCCACGTGTGAAGTGCGATATACATTATCCTGGATTTCCTACTTTAAAATATATAAAACATACAGCAAATTTAAAGAAAGCTAAGGTATTTTTATATATATTTTTGTGGATTATCATTACGAGCTTTTCATAATCAATATAAATAAAAATCAAATATTGGATGTAATAGGTGAAAGTATTTGAACAACCATCAAGAGGTGACAATATGATTTTATATATACAACAACAAGAGGAACCAAACTTAAGACAACTTGCTGCCTCTTTATTACATAAAACCATCTTTGTGGAGTGGCCTTATCTACGAGAAGCTCATATTGTTGGTGTATCTAATCATAAATGGAGAATAAATTTAATCAATCCACAAAAAGAATATTCTTCTGACAATATAGTAGAGGAAGAATTAAAGGGAGCTTGTTCAGTTCAATGGACTTCGGAAATAAAATCTATTGTTGAAACGTAAGAAAAAAAATTATTATCTACTGCATAAATATATATATATATATATATATATATATATATATATATTTATATATATATATATTTATATATAATCATACATCATATATACTGGTAATTGTATCATAAATAATTTTTGTGTAAACAGGTATAAAAATCGTTTTGGTATAGACATTGGTAAAACTAATATCTTAATCCATGCACAACCATTAATAGGCAGTAAATACATTTTTGCAGCACAAGGAAAACTGTCTGTAGAGAAACAATGGCAGGAAATGCCAACGTTTTATGCTTATCAAACTATAGTTAAAGATATTTCTACATATTGTGTAAATCCCTTGTTGTATAAAACTATTGATGAAATATTTGTACCAGGAAGTAATTGCTTCATGTTAGGTCATCCGCATTATGGTGCCATGGGAGAGGTATTTAATTATATTTGCTCTAGTATATTTAATAATAGTTTATATTTTCTTGAAACTAATATGATAAGTGTTTTTAATATTATTTATATACCTTAGCAGTATTTAAATATTTAAATATTTATGAAATAGGTAATTGGGCCAAAGATCAATATGAACTCTGGCAGAATAAAAATATATGTGAAAGTTGTAACTGAACCAGATCTAGCTGTGGTAAAACAAGCATATACAGAATCAAAAATACAATATATTTATGGAAGCACAGCTGCTCAGAGACTAGGAATAAGTAGTCATCTTTTAAGTAGAATTACTGGTACAATTTATATTATGCAGAATAATACAAACGAAATTATTAACGTCGGATTAAATCTGAAGTTTAATAAAAAGAATGAGGAAGTAAGCAAATTTTTTGGAACATACACAATACATTTTAAATGATCATAAATTATTTTTCAAAAGTATTGCGTAATTAATCTATAATATAATTCTAAAATATTAAAATATAACAGATACCAGGCTATACCAAAAAAGAAAATGGTCAGTGGTTGTATAGTATAAAAGCTGTTGATCTTATACGTGATTATATGGCAAAGTGTCCCGGTTTATTTGAACGATTGGCACAAAATATTACAAATGATGTTTTTAATGAAGATGAACTATTTGATAAGTCGTACGTTATACACATTTTATTATTTAATATCAGATAATAGATTAATATTATCATATATTAAAAAATATTGTTTTTTTTATATCTTTTTTTTATTGTTTTTTTTTTTTTTTATTGTTTTTTTTTTTTTTTTTTTTTTTTTTTTTTATAGATCAAATGAATTAAATAGTATTATAGCTTGGTTAAAAGAGCAACATTTCCGAGGAGTAGAGAGTCGTCCTTGTGGAGCAAATATACTCGAAGCAGATATAGTACAAAAAATAGAACAAGAAGTGGACAAATATTATGAAATGTATAATGATTCAAACAAAGCAGTCGTAATACAAGTGAAGCCACAATTACTATTTAAACCTGAATTATATTCACGTCAGCTTCCACCCGATCCAAAATCTCATACAAGATTATTAGATAGAATTGTTTGTATCAGAGGAAGCTTTACTGTACCAATTGGTTATAAAGGAACTATTATAGGAATTCAGAAAACGAAGGCAATTATAGATAGTATTTATGATGTTTTATTTGATAAATCATTTTTAGGTAACTATTGTCTTTACTAATTTTCACTTGAAGATATATATATATATATATATATATATATATATATATATATATAAATAAATAATTAATGTTTTATTTCATTATCTTAATTAACTTTATAAGGTGGATTAACGTTCAATGGATGTTCCGAACATCGTGGTTATAAGTTATCAATCACTGACTTTATTAATATTAGTCATGGTGAACGAGTAGAACGTGGAAAATCAGGAATAGAGAATACATCCATTGAAACAACAGATTCTTGGAGACGATATCAAAATGCAAAAAATCAAGTACATAGTAATGTTAAACCCATAACACAACATAAACCTTCCTATGAATTGCAACATGCTTCAAAACAATTATCCTCTGAATTTCAACAATTATGGAATGAATTGCATAAAATAGAGGTCAGTTTAATGATCTCTATAAATATTTGAGACATTTATAAATTTTATATATTCTTTTTTTATATATCTGGTAGGATTCAAGCGGATCTTCGAAAACTTCCAATACGAGTATCGTAGAATCTAATGAAATCAATAAACAAAAAAGTAAACAAATAGTAAGTATTGTATTTTGGCAAAAAATCTAACGATAGTTATGTTCTTGATAAATATGTATTTGTATTTGTATAATTTCCTATCTTCTTTTACATGTAAAATGATAATAATTTGCATCAGTGAAACATTAAATTATTTGATGCATTGTTATCAATATCATGTTATTCCTATCATTTTGTGCTGCAGGCATATATATATTTATTTTCTATTATAGAGTCTTTTGTATTATTCTATTTTTTTAGACGGTTATATTATTCTATTTTTTTAACGGTTTATTATTTTAAAAACAAAATAATTAAAAATATTAGTTCAGTTTTTCATAATAATACTTCTAAACTTCAGTCACAAGATCCCAGTGCTTTCTTGAAAGAAGTGCTGAAAATTTCTGATGACAACACGCTGATAAATTTGCCAACTAAATCAAGTGGTACTTCCGCGAATAAAAATCAATCCCAAATCCATAAATCATCGGATGCCCCACCATTAGTTCAAAAATTATTTGATGTAAGCATATTACTCTTATGCTTGAAGCACAGTTTCCACCAAATTTTTATATGTTTGTCCATGTCTAAAAATATATATGCAAAAATATTGATACTGCTTATCTTTATTTACAGTATGCTAGACAAAAGAGAAACGAGGTAAAAGATGACAAGAATTCTATTTGGTATTGTTCACACTTATTAAATCATTATCAAATACTTGGTATGGGTTTACCAAGATATGATTATTTTTTAAATGAACAAACGAACCTGATACAAGCTCAAATTCTTTTACCAGACGCGAAAGTATATTTAGGTGACCCCTGTTTGACTCATGCACAAGCAGCAGAAAGTGCAGCAAGAAAAGTATATGAGGTAAAATGTATGCGATATAACAAATACAATGATTTCTTCGCACGATTTTATTAATGATATTTATTATTGTTAGGAATTAAATTTAGAAAAGGTACAGAAGCCTGACATGAAACTTTTATTAAAACCTCCGTCGCAACAATGGGTTAATATGCGGCAAAATAGTTCCTGGTCACAAAACATAAGACCACCCATGTTATTACCATATATATCAAAACCTTATCAAACTTCTGATAATCCAGTGGCACATTGTTCAAAATGGAATATGAAAATGCAACAAAATCCAGGATTTGCCCATATGGCACCTCATAATAGTCAAATTAAAGTACAGACGAGACAAAAGACAAACGAATCTAAATCTGAAATTAAAAATAGTACATCGTTTGTACCATTGCAAGCTCAAAAGAAAAGTAGAAACGTTAATACAAGACAAATTAACAAAGAAACAACGCAGAATCATGCAAACAGTTCTCAGTCGGGTAAACAATCAGCAAAGCAACAAGAGACAAAAGAAACAACATTCCCTAAGGTTTGTTAATTGATTCAATATTATCATATTTGATGTATAAGAGTAGTATAAGATATATTCAAATATTTTCCAGCCTCCAAAAGCATCAAACGTTAACAAAACTGTTGAGAAAGAAGTACGTGTACAAAACAATTTACAATCATCGCCAAAATTACAAAAATCTGAACGACCTAAACGGTCACGCGTTGCTGCCAAATTTGTTTCACCTCCAGCGACAAATGGAAGTGAACAATAAAGACTTTAATTCAAGGGGGTTTAGGGTTTCGTAATATATGTAGATATAGTTGTATTTATCCAATAGAACTCATTCTTTTTTTTTTCTGCAAGATATGTAATGCATTATCGATGACTCATCTTCAGCAATTCTTATAAAACATTTCTTTGTCTTATTTCAAAGTCTCAGTATACAAATTGAAGTTTCCGTCCGAATGTGCATGCTTGTACGGTGACTATTTGTAAACAGAGGTTTAATAATGTTCATATAGTAACACAATTTAGTTATTGTATTATATGTAACAATAAGGAAATATATGTGATTTTCTTTCATTCATAAATAACATATATTTTACGTTAAATCAACAATGATCATTGCTTTTATGAAATGTTTACAAAAATTGTAATTACGAAAACAATCATATTTTAGTTAGAATTTATATCAATGAAAATGTAATTATTATTATATATATGTAATTAAAACTTTTATTTTATGTATTATAAACAATGAGATTGAGAGTAGTCTTAATTCAGACTATCAATACTTTCGTTTTTGGCATGTATTGGATAAAAAAGAAGATCATGATCAATTTTACATTTAATACTTCGAGATTATTTGAATGTAAAAAATTTATAATATATGATCTCTACAAATTGCAGAATATATACTTGCTCTTTTGTTTATTTCTTGTATTATGATTATAATTAGAATGTATCAATTTCTCAGAATACAAAAACAAGAACATAAATATACTTCGAATAGATTTTCGTAAAGCTATTATATTCTGAAATGTGATACATTCTTTTATATCCCTATTTCATATTTTCACCTCTCATTTAAATACATTCATATATATATATATATATATATATATATATATATATATATGTATATATATATATATACTATGCACAAATATTTATAATACTTAACATTGCAAAAACTTTGAAGGAACATATAGGGAGCTATACAAAAAAATGTACAATTAGGATAAAAACAAAAAAATACAAACTAACATTATTACACAAAAATTAATGTTATGCTAGAAACATATAAAGTCCTTTTGGCAGTCATCTTTAATTTAAGGTAAAATTGTGAATACTCATAAAGAAAAATATCACGTTATACTATGTAAATAAAATGAGCATTTACAAGTATATAAAATATTGATAAATATAAGTTAAATAAAATTAATATTTTATACAATCACTTGTATATCAACTTTACTTTCATTACTAAAAATGTTTACGTTTTGATATACACAATGTAGTCAAAAAAATAAAATATGATATTTTTTGATATATAAGAAGTGAATCCTTAGATTATATCATATTTATTACGAAGATATAATTTCTTAATGATTATACTATTTCTTAGAATATTTTTTTTATTTTCATATATCTAAATCCACTTATGAAAGCGCATCGTTATAGTCCTATAGTCTTTTGTCGACACTTAAGACTAAATTCTTTCAGCGCATCATAAAGACGACGTCTACTTGTCCGTTCTCGTAAAACATTACGTATAAAAACTTCTTTATCCATATCACTAGCTGCAGGTCCAGATTGACTTTCAAGTGAAACACGAAGCCATTCTAACATCCAAGCCGCACACATTTTATTTAATGACAGTAAAACTTCCGCATGAGGTTCTAAATTGTTTCGAGGCACTTCTCCTCCTAAAATTATACATATGATCTTCGTTTTATATTACTTTACGATTGCTTGGATATTAAATATTAATTTTTACATACCAACACACCGTAGTATTACAAAAACAAGTTCTCGTCCGATTGGTTGAATAAAATCTTGTAAATGTGGAGTTTGCATAATAGCATGAGTAAGAAAACATGCTGCTGCTTTGACTGTTCCTGTTTCGGGAAGTAGTAAACAAGTAATACCTAAAAAAGTAAAACGACGTATGCGTAATAAAAATAATAATTTTTTACTTTTATTATATAAATCCATATATATATGTCAATAAAGAGAAATATTTTACCGCATCGTAACATATCAGGAATTTGATCTGATACTTGGAGCAACATTTCACCATTCTTTTTACAAATTTGGGCAAGCAATCCTAAATATGCTTCCATTAGATCCGACCAATCAGATAAATCGCCATGTACTGATTGGCATGCTTTAATACCACCTAAAGTTATTGAACTTAATTCTGCAAAAACAGGCCATATAATACTGTCTGGATCTTTGCCAAATAATAACACCAATTGATTCAATAAATTTAATGCAGCAGGATGGGGCCAATTCTTATAAGAAGTTGATAAAATTGAAAGTAAAGGACGTGCATCTGTTTCTGGATGTAATAGAGATGATAATGATTTTTGTGCACATGTGTGCATTGCTTCTAATGTAGCATTATCTTGACTCCATTCAGGATGCACAATAATTTCATTAAATATTGGTAAAAGTCCGTCTAAAACAGCTTTTCCTATAGGACATTCTAAAGTTGAGAAAAACATAGTTGCCATTTTTAATTGATTTGTAACTGCTACACGAGCTACGAATAATGGTTGCTTCAACAATTCTTGAATTTTCACTATACATAGGCCCAATGTTGCATCTAAATGTGTTAATTGTTCTTCCACTGTTGGAAGTGTATTCAATAATTTTCCAGCTGCATACATAAGGCGTTGACCTTCTCCCCCTTCGGACGTTACATTTGGAAGAGTTCGTCCTATTGTATTCAGTATAGATGGTGCAAAGGGTGCAAGATATGCCCCACATTCTCTTGTTAAATCTTTAAGAGCCATACTTGCACGAGGTGCTGTAATTGGACCTTTCCAAAGACCCAATGTTACAAGATGTAATACTCTTTCAAGCCAAGGATCGGGATGTTCTCCTATCCATTCAGCATATGCTCCTATTGCTGAGCACGCACATGCTAATACCTATGATAAAAATAAAAATTAAATTATATAAAAGAAAATATATTGACAATAATTAAGAATATACATATGATATTTATTTACTATGAAAATTATGCTTACTTCTCCAGGGTAAAGATCATAAGGTATATGGGATACAATTAAATCCATCAAGGCAGGAATGTAATGGAATTCTACCAAGCCAACTCTATCTGATAAAGCTTCAAAAGCATGTAATGTAGATTCTACATCAGTCCATTTTTCTGAATTATCAAGTGGCTCACTCAATCTCTGCCCAAGGAGTATTAATAAATCTTCTCCTAAAACTCTATAAGAGTAATCTAATGTATCTGCAGCGTCTTGTCGATAACATCGAAAGAGTTCTCGTTCATCCGCATCTCCACTTTCGTTTGGTGATGAAGGTAATGTAGATTTTCTTAGTAATGCATTTGCTAACCGTGCATATATTGGTTTTAAAGCATTCAATGCATGACTTTCAAGAGGTGAATCAATTGTACCTAAATCGTCTTGCAATGTAAACCAAAAAGCAAATGGAATAGAACTACGAGTTTCATCTGTAGGATATCGCCCTTCTTGTTCTGAACACTCTAAGAGTAACTCAATTAATCCTTCGGATGTCCACTTTTGAGTTGCATCACCTTCACCTGCGAGAGCAAGTAAAAATGTCCTACTATAAGCTTCTCCCATAGCTGTTAAAATTTCACAAAAATATTTTCCACTATGTTCCCGTGCCATTGTGACTAAACTTCTTGCCCATTCCCAAAGTGTCTGTGGTCTTTTGTGTAATTCAGGATGTGTTAATATCATAATTAAACAATCTTGTACTATTTCCCAACTACTAGTATTGTCTTCGTGTGAATTTTCCCTTAAATAAAAATAATCTGTTAAATATAATGTGTTTAATATATAACAAAGATGTAATTTATGAAGTTTATATATATATATATATATATATATATATATATATATATATATATATATATATATATGTACCTGCTTGGTGCATAATGGGATGCAGCAACTAATAAATAAGGATAAATTTGACCACTTATCTCCAAAGGTAATTGGCCAAATTTAAGCCAAGAAAAGGCACATTCTAATCCCAAAAGATATAATGTATCATTTTCCTGGTTATTTGGATTACATGATGCAAAAACTTGTTGTAAAAGCCAAATTGTTTTGCTCCAACTACTAACTAATCCATCCTTTGGTTTTCTTTTTACAGCTTGTCTCATTTCAAACTAATGAAATTATAATAAGAATATATTAATGTAAATATGAAAATATTTTTTTTTTTTTTTTTATTTTATTTATAATTACCTCTCCAGGAATAGAAAATAATACTCTTAATAATAACTCCAATTTTGGTGGTGAATCATATGGTAATATTTCTATTAACTCTTCTACTAAACTTTTCTCCTTGTCTTTACTTTCAAAATCATTGTTACTATGTGCCAGAAATGCAGCTAACTAAAATATATATTTTTATATTATACATCAAATGTATATAAATAATAATCATAGTTTTGTAGAATTTTATAGGAACTTTTCATATATCTTTAACTTTCTAAAAATATCTTACATTATTAATTCCTATATATATATATATAAAAATAAGAAATCTTATGAATATATTACCGCTTGACAAAGCTTTGAAAGTACAAACTTTGGAGTATTTGATTGCGTAATACTGCTAAGTAAACGTTCACGTAAAACAGGATATTCATTCTTAGGTACTTCATCCCATTGTTTTGATATTTTTGCATGTAATGTCGTTGCAGCAAAAAACTGTACTTCCCGAGACTGTAATATTATTAATCATATATAATTTATCAATAACAATACTTTAGAGAGAGAGATACTGTTAGATCTATAGAATCTATCATTTGTACTAACCTTTGAAGGATCAAGAAGCTGCCATACAAAAGTCCATGCTTCGGGGGAGGCTTGAACCTGTAGCAACCAAGTGTGAGCTTCATTATTTCCTGCAGCATAAAACTGCTTAATTGCTTGATCCACTACAGTTGCATAATCCATTCCACGTTCTTACTTCTTCTTATAAGGATTTGTTAATAATTGACAATATTTCGTATATTTACGAATATAAATATTGAAGCAAAAAATATGTTTTTTCTTTCGTTCAAAGTCAATGTTAACATTGATATCGTTATTTAAATTTTTAACATTTTATGCATTAATCATTTTATTATAATTTATAAATTCGAAAAATGCACATAACCTATGTACACAACATTGAACACAGCTGATCCGCTTCCTTTGGTTGATGTAGTAATGTGTGAATTATATATGTGTATGCATGTGAATATATACCTACGTGTATGTGTGTATTTACAACGAACTACAAACTACGTAAAAAATCCGTAAAATTTGTGTATTGGGCTTTACCCTATGTTATTCGGTTGTAAAACTATAAAACTCTTTAATAATTCTTTAAAGTTTCATTGTATTACTTTTATCTGTTAATTTAATAAATTTAAAAGCTCGATAAAAATATCGTTATTTCAAATAAACCGTTATATTTGAGGTTAGGATGATTGTTGTACGCGAACGAAAGTATAAATTGATATGATCATTACTTGTGTCTTTATTTTCTTATGATATACATGAAACGCATTCATATAAAAATGGACAACTCGGACGAATCACCTAATAAATGTACATTAGTTTTGTAATAATTTTTGTGGTTATATGAGTATTAAGAAATTATTGTAACGTTGTTATATATTTTTACAGTAGCTCTTGTTGAACGAAATTACATGCCACAAGGTATACATTTGGTTGATCCAAATGCTGTAGCAAAATCATCGAAACAAGATTTAGTTGCATTAGCAAAGGAAATACAAAAAGTATATATTTGTTAATAATGTATATATATATATATATATATTTCTTCCAAGCAGATATAACAAATATTATAACTGTGTTTATTTTATAGGCTGATGATTACATCAAAGCCAATGCGTGCAATAAGTTGCAAGTGATTGTAGAACAAATGAAATTTCTTCAAAGACAAGCTGAAAGTATTTTATTAGAAGTTAATCAAAATATTAAATTGCATCATGCTGCTTGTAATTTTGTAAAACATCCTGGTCAAGTATATCATTTATATGAACGCAAGTCAGGTCAATGCTATTTTTCTATGCTTAATCCAGAAGTAAGTATTAAAAATAATCTATTTTAATAATGTGCCATTATTATTTTAATATTTTGTATCTTATAGGAATGGGGTAGTTCAGGTCCTTCTCAAACTTATAAAGGATCATATAGGTTAGAACAGGATCATTCGTGGACACCCATCTCCAATATTAATACAAAAGACAATGAATTAAATCTTTTTAGTAAACTCCTTTCGAATAATGGAATGTTAAATAGTAGTCTGGATACACTTGCTCTTAATATAAATTCAAAATAGAAAATATTGTTTGTAATCATGAGAATAACAAATTTATGACAAAAAAAAATATATAAATATATGTATGTATAAAGAATTAAAAGGCATAGTCATCTAATTCAACAAAGCAGGATTTATTTGGAACTTATATTAAATATAAGTAGTATTCAATTTTCTTCTTCTTCGAATATCCCTTTTTCTCTCTTTGCTTAATATATTTTCATAAATTTCAGATATTATCTACATAATTACATATGTATACTATCTTCAATTGAAATATTCTATACATTAATCAATTATAATCCTTAACTATTTTGTTTTTATTAATTCAGGCATTATCTTAATGTCGGGTGTTTTCTAATATAATATTTGAATATATTTGGTAAATTTCCATATCTTTCTAAAGGCAGTCATTACGTTATTTGCTTCAATAAAGAGCAATATAATAATACATAAAAATTTTATTTAATACGATATCGAAATAATAATGTCGTAATTCCAATTGGTAGCTTTAATTCCAGATATACTATTCTTTGTGCAGTAGTTTCTCATATTTTACTTTTTTGCAGTATATGCAATAAATTTCTTAATAAATACAATTGAGAGCTATATTATACAAGAACATCATTACTAAAGACAAATAAAAATATATAAAGCATTTACCAAAAAAATTAATGTAATTATAAGATTTTTGAAAATGATGTTATTTTAAAAATGAACAAAACCTGATTAAAGTCGCCAACGTAGAATATGATGGGATCTTTTTATGTGTTTAACTTGTTCTGTACGTCATGTTGTGTTTACTTTGTGTGCTGAAAATACATAGATTTTATTTAAATATATTATACTACATTAATATGCAAAGTAATTATCAATATTTTCTTAATATTATATCATAAAGATAAATTATATAGTTCTTACAAGGTACTGGTATCCTGAGAGGTTCTGTATCTTTTATAATACATTCATGTGTTTGATTATGGAAGAGATACTGTATTAAAAGTTGTTTTTCTTCTCCTACACATGGATCATAAAATCCAGGTAACTGACTCTGTAATATCACAAATAATTTATTAGGAATAGTAAACAATAATTACGAGTAATTCGAGTAGTACGTAATAAATTATAATCAAATAATACCTTTGATGCATCATGAAGAATCAATCTAGAATCTCTTACTAAACATTGCAAAGGAATTGTTACATCTATAACTTCATCTCTATTTCGTCCAGCTTCTTCAACAGTGGATCTATCTTGCAAAGGATAAACAAATCGTCCATAAGAAGCTTTTGTTATAACCAATCCTTTTTTAGATTCTTCTTCTGCTCTTATTCTACTAAACGTAGCTCTCATTAATTCAATAGCAGCTTTGGCTTCTTTCTGTTTTTCTAACATTCTTGTCTTATTCACTTCTTTCTGTTTCTCTTTATCTCGTTCTTTTCTCTCTTTTACTATTGGATCAACAACAAATTTCTTGACAACAGTCCATGTTATAAATGGCACTACAGTTGCATAAAACACAGGAGCTGGAAGAATTTCTTCACTTATGTGAATTGGAAATGCATATGTTTGTGAAGCTCGGTTTAATTTAACTTTTAATGTTACTCCCGTTGTTACGGAAATTCGTACGGTGGCTGCAACTGAACTATGACGAGAAACCTTCTTTTCTACGCCATATTCTAAGAATGCACCGAATGTACCTATTCTATATGAAAAAATAATATAAACATATGCTTAAATTCTCTAAAGCAAATAAAAGATGTAAATAATTCTTTCTACTAACCGTATGTTTCCACGTATTTTGAGTTCCTTTTCTTTCATTTTATATATATAATGAAGATTAATGTAAGAATGTACAATACCTAAATGTATTAAAATTGATGCATAAGAACGAGATGTATCTCTTACAAGCATTGTACTCATTGCACTTTGTATTCCTGCTCTATATGTCAGATATCCGACTGTATGTTTATCCAATTGCATAGCTAAGGCTGTAAAGAAGAAAATCTGATAAAATATTTTTACATAGTTTAAAAGTTTATATAATTTTATAAATTAGATATTCAAACAATTTTTATAAAAATTAAAAAACATACTTCCTACAAGGCCTGGTCTCACACCGTGCGCTGTAAATTGTAATATTGTTTCACAATCACAAAATAATCTTTTTGTTAAAGTTCGAAATCCTTTTAGTGATATAGTTGGACCATTGCCTGCACCTACATCTAATTCCAGCCATCCCTTAGAAGACACTAATTTTTTTGCTGAGACATTAATGGTTCCATGACCAGTTCCATTTTGTGTCGCCAATGAACCATATAAAGTTATAGTATCTTTTAAAGTAAGAGGTGCTTCAATAGATTGTGTAAATGACATTCCACTGACTTCAATAGATGAAAATATATCCATACTACAATATTATTTAAGATATTCAAATATCATATATAACATTATTGTATTAATATTAATAAAAATATATTAATAACTAGAAAATATGTATTACCTATTATTGTAATCATCATCATATTTACTAAATAAGTCTGTAGCATTAATATACACAGTTACATTTCCTTTTGGATTTGTATGCTCTTGAAGTCTTCTCTCTTCTCTTTCCCTTTCTAAACGCTCGTATTCTTCTCTTATTTCTGAAGCAGTTTTAGTACGTTGAACAATTTCCCATCCTTCTGTTTCTAATCCTTTAACTCCCACAGTATCAAAGATCGCTCTCTTATGAGGATCACTAAGGACTAAAGTACAAAATAAAAAATTAACTAAACTAAGTATTTTATTGACTTATACATTATGTTTATATTACAAAAAAATATATAACTAATGTAGAAAAACTCAAATACATACTCTCATATGCTTTTTTTGTACGGTTGAATAAAACTTCTGCTTCTTTCTTAAGCACTGGATCCACATGTTTATCAGGATGATATAATCTACTTTGTCTACGATAAGCATTGTTAATTTCTTCTGGAGTAGCCTAATAATAAAAATTTGCAATATTTAACAAAATGATTTTGTTAAGTTTATGCTATATTCCATTTAGTTCAATATAAAATATCAATTTCTCATTATTTTTATATTATTCTTAGAACATTAATAATCTTAATTCCATTAAAATGATTAAGCATTGTAAGAACTTTCTTCTCGTTAATGAATATGGATAACAGAAATAAATATAAAGAAATATTTCATTTATATTTACGTATTATAAATATTATTTATTTTTTTTGTCATCAGTATTTCCGGCATTTCCGAACTTAACACATTGTCGAGGTCCATAATGAAATATTTTTATTAATATCTTTAGTTGTTGATAAATTCGATAACAAAAAATAATAAAAGAAAACTTATGTTTAGTTACGTCAGCATTGCAAAAATGCGTCATGTAAAGGGTTCAGAAATAATCTCTCGCCGGGAAATCCTAAATAAGAGGAATTGTTACTTATTCTCACATTTCTTGGGATGTTGAGAAACGTGTAATAGTCATCCTCGACTATTATTTCTTGTTCATTATCTTCTTCCATTATAAATACCGCGAATTTTACTTCTTTTCAAATTACTTTGTTGTAAAAACAATGAAGGCTATTAAAAAGTTAATGATATTATATCTAATTCGACCTTTTACTTTAACAGGTTACGAAGATTTCGTCAGCGAACCGGTCCAAAAGAAAGATAATATTATCTTCCGATAGATGGAACCATAATAGAACAGCAGACGCGGGAAAACGCGTAAAACATAATTCTGATCTGTATTATCAAAATGATATATGTGTTCCGTTATAATGAACATTATACTAATTGTAAGATTAAACATTATATTGTATATTAAATTTATTTCTATAATAAAATTAAGTTGTAATAAAAAATAATATACAAATAAATTTGTATTATAAAAAGAAAAATAGTCTTTTTTCCATTATCATACTTTCTTAATATCGATTAAACAAAAATTTTGCAAAACAATGAAGTGAATTTTGGGATGACAAATTATACCTCCTCTTCTCTTGACATGTTCTCATGATATCAAATCCACTTTTCAGAGAGAAAAAAACCATTTATCCCAAAGTACGAAAATTGATTTTTGTAACAGGAAAATATAAGATTCGAGGAAGTGGCACGAAAAATTATGCCACCTCTTATTTGCATCATACTCTCCTGATATCAAATCCAATTTTCGAGGAACTCCCATTTATCCCAAGTATGAAAACTAAATTTTGTAATAGGAGAATATAAGATTCGAGGAAGTGGCACGAAAAATTATGCCACCTCTTATTTGCATCATACTCTCCTGATATCAAATCCAATTTTCGGGGAAACTCCCATTTATCCCAAGTAGGGAAATTGAATTTTGTAACAGGAAAATATAAGATTCGAGGAAGTGGCACGAAAAATTATGCCACCTATTATTTGCATCATATTCTCCTGATATCAAATCCAATTTTCGAGGAACTCCCATTTATCCCAAGTATGAAAACTAAATTTTGTAATAGGGGAATATAAGATTCGAGGAAGTGGCACGAAAAATTATGCCACCTCTTATTTTCATCATACTCTTCTAATATCAAATCCAATTTTTTGGAAAAACAAAAGCAAGATTTGATTGAAAACTCATGTATTTTTTATTTGTAATAAACTTTTATTTTTTCTTTTACAAATTCAATTATTTATATTTTTATATACTTTTTATACAGATACACATGTACATATATATATATGTTATGATAATTTATAAATATATAGTTACAATGCTATAATTATTTATATTTATGAAACATTGAACGAAATTAAAAAAAAATGTATGTCAGAAGTGGGATTCGAACCCACGCCCACAGAGTGGACTGCGACCTGAACGCAGCGCCTTAGACCGCTCGGCCATTCTGACATTGATAATATCGAACAAAATATATTTTATATATTAATATATTACTCTATTTACAATAATATATGTTAATTATAATATATTTACATTGCAACTTTATATATATATCAATTAATTGACGCATTAACTTAAAATATTCCGATATATTCTAATATACTCCTATTTTAAAGTAATTCTATAATATTATTATTTGGTGTATATAAATAAATAATTTTTTATTTTATAAATCGTTAATACATTTTTACTATTGATTATAATTAAATAAACGTTTTATAGATTCTTATGTTCTTTTATTTCCAGATATAAATGTTATAAATGTAAATACTTATATTTAATGGCAATTGAGGTGAATTAATAAGAATTTAAATATAATGATCGATCTTTCACTTCCGAGTTATGGCCTGTTGCAAATTATATACGCATACGTTTGGTCACGTAGAAAGCTTCGTTGCATAAGTTGTAACCGGATCTTTCGAGACGTAGGTAGCTTCCAAGAGAGAACCCGAGTGAAAACGAAAAAAATGTTACCACGAAACGAAATGGAAATTGGAAGATGGAATAAGAAATTTGAAGAAACTTCGTGCTTCGTTCTAATAACTTCACCATGATTATATTACACGGTAAGAATGAGCATAATTGAAAATCTTTGATATCAATTGCATTCCCACTGTATATTGTGTAAAGAACATATCTGAAAACGTTTAACTCGGGTACAAACACGTAAAACGTCTTGTTGAATTTAAACATAATTTCTTTCTTTTATTTTATGAACAAATATTTCTTCCGTTTCGTTTCATTTTATCGGAAAAATCATATTTCACAATTCTCCTCTTTCTCTATTTCTTTCTCTTAGTTTCTGATCAATAGTTCTATAGCTAGTAAAATATATAACTCTTAGCGTTTTATATATAATGTTTGGAAACGAAGAAGATATTGAAATACTTTTTAGAGTTAATTTTATTCTATGGAAGTTCCATAGGAATATTTATCCTTCGAAAAAAATAATTTCATGATTTTTCATGTCCTATATTAATGTGTGACGAAGGCTTCGATGTCAAAAGTTCGATAAGAATATCAAAAAGCAATATCTCTCTTTTCTTCTTATCATGATCTATTCTGAAAGGAAAACTGACATTTATTTTCCAAACTACATTTTATATTTTTTTGTATTTATATCATATCTATGTATGTATATCTCGTATTTTATATCGAGAATAAAGGAAGCCATGAGCGTTTCACGTGTCTACGATAAAGGGAAAATATTGTCTCAATGATTTGCCACTCTTGAGAGGAAACCCTGTCACTTATTGTTTGGATCCATGTCCAGATCAATCGTACTGTTGGCTTTAGGAATCTACTTCCATTATATTAGAATACCTATTGTATTATTTACTGTATTGTCTGATAAACTATAATATAATCGTAATACCTATTGTATTGTCTGATAAGTTATAGCATAGAAATACAGTAAAGAACTCGCGACAGATTTTCTCCCAAAATCTCTCTCTCTCTCTCTCTCTCTCTCTCTCTCTTTTTCTCTTTCTATCTATCTTGTAGGACGAAAATTGTCAGTAAGTTCGTCCTTGCGGAAATTTCAATTAAACTATCCACTGCAAGGTTGGTGCTCGTCAAAGACACTCGTGTTTGCACAAGTTACTAAAATTCATTCGCAAACTCGCGTCCGTTTAATTGCATTGAGAAAACGTTTAGGGCAGACAATCTCCGTGATCCACGACATTTCCTTGGCTGCCAAAGGAGGAAATATACCGACGTTAAAGTGCATTGCCGAAAGAGAAAGGGGAACTTAGTCTATGGCTGCTATGAGCCGATTCGCATCATTCAGTGCGTGATCCTTAACGTATATGTTCAAACGTTCCTTTCTTTGCGGAACGAGATTCATCGAAGAATTTCATTCGACGGAAGTGTTAGCTAAGTGTTTAATTTATTTGATTTAAAAGAGATCCAGAAGAACAAATATACGTTTCTCGTTAATATCGAGAAAAAGAAGAAGGATCTAGTTTATTATTAAGAAGAAAGAGAAGAAGAAGACAAAGAAGAAGAAAAATAAGACGAAGAAGAAGAAAAAGAAGAAAAAGAAGGTTCATTCATGAATCCTTGATAAATCGAACGCTACGACTTTCGTTCGTTCGTTAATTCGTTCTATCGATAGAAGTCGTAAAACGACGAAAGAAGCGAGAGAGTTATTCTTAAAAGTAAGAAAAAATAAACAAAAAACAAAATAGGAAAGGGGAAAAAACTTTGTGGGAACGTGTTGTAAATTTTTAAAGTCTTAAGATAGGACCATTCAAGAATGTTGAGTAGATCGAGTAGAAACGAAAGAATTTATCGCGATAATCTTACAGCGTCGTTTAATATTTTGATATATTAACATCGTAATTTTTGTCATCAAAATGACGCCATCTTAAACGATTTCATTTGGTTTTTCCCAAGGAAGAAAATAAAAAGATATAACTGAATTAAGTTCGTCGACTATTAAGAGAAATAAATATGGCACGATATTTGAGTTGTTCATTGGTGATACTCGGAGTCGTCGATCTGGTTATTTCGAGAAACGAATCAAATATTCTGCGACTGGGCAAATCCCCAAAATTGACGGCTACTGTTGTCAAGGTGATGAAAAATGATATTAATAATTCTAGCGATTATACTGAAGAAAGAAATTTAACGAGAACGAACGAGCCATTGATTGGCTTCAGCAAAAATAATCCTGAATTAGATTGGAAAAATCACGTTAAGATCGCAGTAGAAAATGAGGAGGAACGTCGTGATTTGGACATTGATTTTATGAATGAAAAACTCGAGAGAACTGCGAATAGCATTCAATGGCTCTCGGATCTGTATGATCCACTTAAGTGGACGAGAGTACCTGGAGAACTTCAGGATGAATGTAGAAAGGATATGGATTCGTTTCTCAAGTCTCTTAAGGACGGAAAGCTTTGGGCTGCTAAGAGTAAGTAGTATGCTTTCACTGTTATCTATCTTCAATGTCTTATCTAATTTTTAGAATAACTTTGTCGAAATATTTTCAATATACGATTCTATTTAACGATCGATCGAAAGATTCTAAAGGAAAGACATTTCAAGTAGTACGAGTAAACAAATATCTATTAGATTTACGATTCCATAAACTTGTCGTTATTCTTTATGAAACTCCACAATTTATCGCTTTGTAACACCAGTAATGACACAATGAACAAATCGCTTTACGAGTTTTTACCTTGCGACGCATCGATGGAGCGCGTCAAAAGGGAAATTGTATTTCCAATTTCTTTACGAAGCAATGTAAATTTTTTTAACGAAGTAAACAAGAATTTTCTCGCCCAACGATTTCTTTCTTTCGAACAAAGGTCGATCATCGTGAAAACTTATGAAAACATTGACGATCGGTCGTTAACATATATTAGAATGTTGGATTTGTATCAAAAGGATACATCGTACCCATTCTTTCCTTTCTCTTTTCTTCCTTCTTTCTTTTTTTTTCTTGTTGTTTCTTTTTCTGTTTTCTTTTTTTTTTTTTTTTTTTTTTTTTTATATACATATATTTTGTTGTTTACCTCGACCCACA
>NC_060958.1:8478152-8505652 GCF_910589235.1 Vespa crabro | reverse complement strand
AGGTAAAGTCTCTTCTCTCTGAGAAAGTAGTAAGTTCGACGTTTACGATAATCGGATTATGCAACGCCTTATATTTCAAAGTTTTGTAAACGGGAACATTACTAATGGAAAAAAGAAAGAAGCAGATAAATGGATGGAAAGATATATAGATAGATAGAGTGAAAGAGAGAGAGAGAGAGAGAGAGAGAGAGAGAGAGAAAGTTCTTTGCGGTAAACTGTTAGAAAACGAAATGAAAAGGAAAAGGAAAATAATAAGAAAGAAGAAAAAAAAGAAGAAAAAGAAAAGAAAACCATGAAAGGGAGTTATTTCTGTCGTCACACGATAAAATAGCCTATAACAATTCCTGTGGGCATTAATACACGTTTTACTTTCAGACACGACAAGTATTTTTGGGTCTTTGCCTGCCAAGTTCTTGCGATCGGCCGTCCTTGATGTCAATGTTAAGAGCCAGCGCGGATCGAGTCGAACGAGAGGGTAATTCTACATATCGATCGGTTGGTCCGAAAATTCACATTTTCACCGTGAAACCGGTGCCGTTAAGCGACTACAGTGTTTGGCAAGATCCCAAGTTCTACATCCTCGCGTGAGTAATCATTAATAATAAATACTCGTGATATCGAAAATCGAATTGTTTGTGGTTGCTATTGTTATTGTTGTTGTTGTTGTTATTGTTATTATTTTATACTTATATAGATAATCTTTCTTGGACTAGGTAACATATTTTCAAGTTGATCTAAATTCTTGATTAAATTTGACATTATCTTAGATATATTGATTATAAAATAATGGAACAAATAACGAATAATTTTTTTCGATTCGAGTAATTCCAAATTATTTAATATTTTCACGAGATTTTATTCAAAACTTTCAAGTAAAGATTTAATAAAAAAGAACAAAAAAAAAAAAAAAAGAAAGAATATTAATACGATATCGTTTATTGAATAACGCTTTGTCGAGATTTAGTTCCCGAATACTTATTCATCGTAATTGATCGATATGCAGATAATATTAAAACGGCTCCTAATTGATTGGCCTATTCTCGTGAAATTATTACCGATCGTAATGTGCATCAGTAGCACGAGCTCGTTAATATCGCTAAACTTTCCTTACTAATTATTTCTGTAATATCCAATGAACGTCCTAATAAAACTGACGATCCTATTCGCAGCTGACACATTTCCGATCGATTCGACTTTTCGACAAGTAGAATGCAAGATTCGCGAGTCATGTAATTATGTGGGACATCGATTGACGTTCATTTCATCAACGGGTGGTCGCGGAGTAATTGGGAGTCTACCTTTTTAATTTTTTTACGTTCGTCAAAATACTATTTTAATCATACTTGCGTAAGTTTAAGGATCATCGAACTTGACCGATTTTTATAATTAGTGCGCTCGCATTTTGTTGGCCAAATGTACAAATATATATTATTAAGATCACGTTTTGTTTGCCAAAAAATATAATGATCTCTCGCGTTTACTTTAGAAGAAAATGCAATAGACTTTTCACTTAGCTCATTTCTAAGTTTAATCGAGGGTACGTTGTGACTTGGCAGAGGAGATAATTATATTTTCTATGAGTTTCTCCTTTGCACATTATATCTATTAACAAATTCATTTAAAGAGATAAAGAAACAGAAAAAGAGAGAAATTAACAACTCGTCCAACGAGTTTAACAATTGCATGATACTTAAAACGTCGAGCGAAAGCTTCCGAAATATTATTATCCGGTGCAATCTATAAAAGTATTTACGTTCAAAATAACTTTCAAACTACATTCTAAAGTGTATCCGTATATCTACCTTTCTAATGTTACGAAACAAAAATAGCAATCTTATCTGCGTGCCAAGGAAAAGCTTATATTTTCTTTTAAGAGATAAAGAAAGGACAAAGAAAGAAAAGAATAAAGTAAAGCTTAAAGAATAAAGTAAAGCGATACGTATCGGAGTATTTTTTATGAAGCGAAAAATAAAAAAAAATTTGGATAATTCTGCCGATATAAGTGATTAATGTTAAGCGAACGAAATTTGTGCGATGGTTGATATACTTTCAATAATTTGTTCCAACGCAACTGAACACGGAACGAAAGACATGAGCATCGTAAATTCACTCATTTCAAACGGACACTTTTTCTTCTTCGAAATTTTATACTTCTGTCCTATTGCAACACACAATATTTATATGGAGAGAAAATATTACGCGTCTGATAAATATCCTTTTATATTTTTACACATTACGAAATTTTTCTTTACAAAATTGCGAAATGATAATACATCTTTCTTTTATTCGTGCAATCGAGTCATTCTGTATCGGCATTTCCTTTTAAAAGGTCAGTACAAACGACGACGTGACGTAAAGTTATGCGAATCACGATTGTTATCGGTAACCAAGCTTTTACTTTACGGTTCACTGTCACCGATCAAGCCTTAGAATCGTATGTTTATAAGAGTAAACCTTTCCAATACTTTCTTTCTTTATATGAAAGGTAATAAACATCTCGTTTACGTTATCTCTAACGTCAAAACCTGATGAGAACGTCAAACAGATTTTAAAACTAGTTTTGATAAAACAATTTCTACGATTGCGAATTTATTGAAATTTTTCAAATAAATTTAATAATAATAAAAATAAGAATAATAGGAATAAGAACAGGTATAATGTGAATAGTTATAACAAGAATAGAAAATATATGAATGGACATAACGAGAATAGGTGCAAGATGAATATATAGGTCAAGCTGAATATATCAAGAATAGCTCAAGGAAGAATAGACGAAGTATGAACAGGTCAAGTATAAATAGGTATGAATAGGTCAAGCATGAACAGATCAAGCATGAGCAGGTATGAATAGGTCAAGCACGAATAAGTGAAGTATAAATAGATGAAGCATAAATAGGCCAAGCATGAATAGATAAAGTATGAATAGATGAAGCATGAATAGATAAAGTATGAATAGATGAAGCATGAATAGGTCAAACAAGAATAGATGAAGCATGAATAGATGAATCATGAATAGGTAAAGCATGAATAGATGAATCATGAATAGGTCAAGCATGAATGGGTATGAATAAGTGAAGCAAGAATAGGCATGAATAGGTCAAGCAAATAAACATATCGAGAATGGAAAAAAGATTTTACCATTGAATCGTTTCTCCGTTTCGAATAGAATAGTAATAGTGAACGACGATATAATAACCCACACAAACCAAACAATTCAATTTATAATTCAAGTAACATTATTACTTTAACTTTTAAGCCAAGTTTCTATCACTAAACATTCTCTTTTAGTTGAATTCCCACTGATATTGTATTTGCTAAAGTTCTTCTTCGCGTTTCTCTGAAACAAGAGATCTAAGAGTTTTTAATTATTCGAATAATTTGTCTTCAATTTGTTTTTTAACAAGCTTTAAGAGAAAACAAAAGTATCATGAATTTCTCGATGAACTTTACGTTTCTTTGTTTGCTCGTTTTTTCTTTTTCCTCTGAAATAATTATTAACGCGAAATATCACGTTGGCAGGAGAGACGTTTTTGGAGTTGTACTCTTTCAGGATTTCGAAAAATGATGGATTTTCAGTAATAAATAATCCTCTTTATTGCGACTATTCTTTTACCCTTTTTAAACCCTCTTCTCGCTCGACAAATTCATTTTGCTTTTATGTATAGCCATGTTATCGATCGTCGAGCCTGCTGTGACTCTTTAAATTTTAATCAAACACTTTTCTCTATATTCTCTTTCTCTCTCTCTCTCTCTCTCTCCTTTTTTCTTTGTCATCGATACATAAAAATGTTCGAATATTTTTCATCAAATAAACGATGTATAATAACTACGTCTATTCGAATAATATAAAATGCATAATTTTAAATTTACATATATTCCATCGTTTTAATTTTATCGTATAAAGATTTCATATCAACAATCATTTCTGTACGATTTTGCAGACTTTATTTTATTATTACATATATATATATATATATATATATATATATATATATGTGCAATATTTGTTTATAAATTCCATTCCTCTTTATAATAGAGAATATAATTTTAATAATACGAATATATAAATTTATTTATCGTTGTTCTTATTCGATCAAGATCTTAATTGATCGTGATTACTTAAGCATCCATATAATATAAATCATATAGGTATATAGTAATAAGAAAGAAAAAAGAAAAATTGGAAGAAAAAACAAAGGAAGAAAAATTTTACAATTAATTGATCGATCAATAATTTTAGGATTATTCACGACCTCGACCTACGTGGTGGCTTTTCGTAATACGAAATGAATAGAAGATTCAAACGTATTAGGATCAAGTTCGTTTTGCGGGCGAATGTAATTCAAGGAAATATATACAGCTTGATGAGCTTGATTCAAGTCCCCTTTATATAGCATGCCCGATTATAGGCTAGTCTCTCGCGTTTTCTCGCTTGCAGCAACATCAACAGCAGCAGTAGCAGCAGTAACAGCAACAGTTAACTATTATGTAAGATTATAGAAAGCCTTAAACGTCCGACTTGTGAAAGTGCCACGTTTATCGTTTGCATTCCATTGAACGAATGCGGGTTTCGATGAGGTCGAGTCGAATCTAACGAGGACAAACAGGTCATGGATATCAATCTAGAGGAAAAACTTTTTATTTGAAATTATTTCTTTTTCCTTTTTTTCTTATTTAATTTAAGAAGAACTCAATTTGCACCCCAACCTGTTCTATTTACCTTTAAACGACCTTTTAAACGAGAACATGGCGATACATATTTGTTTCCGACTATCGAGATAATTATGGCACTATAATGCATAAGTAATGATAATACGATATCGATTATCATAGATCGGTCTTAAAACGAGCAACAACCGAAATAATTGAAATATAAATATCTACATATATCGTGATCATCTTCGATCGTAAGAGAAAATGGGCCGGACGAATGTTCTTATAACCTTGCCTGCTGCATTGTTGCGTGTCACTCCGTACTTACGGTAGAATGATTTTGTTGAAGTTTTGTAACAATTATAAATACTTTCTATCTCAAATTCACGGGTTATAGGTAGATATTTTTTTTAGAAACGAATTCAGAAATGATACCGAGATACAAACTTTCTAATACATAATCCATATAAATAGATAAGAGATAGAACAATTGATTAGAAAAGATTTTTATTTGAATTGTTTTCCCTTCTTTTTCCTTATCTCCCAAGATATTTTAACAGATTTTATTATCGCTTATACTTAGAGTATATATGAAGAAATATAATAATTTTCAACAAGTGGAAAAGATTTAATCTAAATGATTTCGATAGTTTCATTCTCTGTCTACTGACGAAAGTAACAATATAGAGTAATTTCCCAAATAGAGACGCTGGGATTTTATTTCCCTTAGGTAGTACTCCCTCTCTTAGTTTCTCTCTATTTCTCTGTAAAGACGTATGGGACACGACAAATTTATGGTTTAACGTAAATTGCATCATGCTGCATCTTTCGACGCTCTCCCAAGAGAAAGAGAAAGAGAAAGAGAAAGACGGAATCTAAAGAGAATCAAATAGAAGGAAGAGGTGCACGCCTTCAGAGAATACTAATGAACGTCTCTAGCCTTTCTTCTTCTTCTTTTTTTTTTTTTTTTTTTCTTAATTTTTTTTATAATTTTACTTATTATCAGCCAATAAAAGAAAATAATTTCATTAAATAAAGAGACACGTGTTTTCTTTTATATATATTTACTATCTTACTTTTAATTCACATATATAAAAAAAAAAAATAAAACAATCTATCAATAAATATATTTTTTTTTTTTTTTTTTAAACCAAAACTCATTTTTATACTTTCGCATTTCCTAGACGGCGATAAAAATTATTTCTAGTAAGTAGGTAATTTGCGAAGGTCGGCCTGAAGTAAAAACATTCACCTACCAAGTGAGAGTGTTATTTCTATGGTAAAAGGAAATCCATGTCACTGTTCGTTCAGTTCAATGAATAATTCGAATTCAATCGAACAATTTTTCTACCTAAAGTTTACTAATTTTTCTTTTTCTTTTACGTACGATAAAATGCATTCCACTTAGGACAATTTCCTTTTTCCAATATTCATGCAAACAGATACCTCTATTCAATGAAAATCAGTATCTACTTTTATAGATATAAGATCGTTTCGATAAGATTACTTCGTAATTTTCTTAATAGTTTTTATTCGTGCTCTTCATTCTAACGAAACAAGTAAGTAGAAGTTACGTCGAATGAATATCGTGGATTCACGAAAACGGCAAAGCTTTTTTTGCTTCTTCTTTTCCTTTTTTATTTTTCTTCTTCTTTGATTTACTCAATGGATATTCCATTCGTTCGACTTAATTGGATTCTAATCCAGAAAAGTCAAGCGTTTAAATGAGAAAATCTCTTGACGCAACTCTTTGGCTTGGAGGTCGCGCGTCTTAGATGTGTCTCTCACAGTGAAAAGAAAAAAAAAAAAATTCGACGTAGACTTTCCCTTTCCGAATACCGTTTGGAATAATAAGGAGTTACGAAAATGAAATTCTCCGTCTTTATAGAATATATTTCATTTAAAAGCAAGTTCGATCTAACTTTACAGTCGTACTTAGTTCAACTTAGGTATAAATATTAATGGAATATTTTTCTTTCTTTCTCCTTTCATTCTTTTTTACTTTTGTATTTTAAACAATCTCTCTCTTTTTCTTTTTCTTATTTTTTTCGTAATTCTAGCACCATCGGCGGAAGCATACTTTTTTTAATGATATGTGCCACGATCTACGAGCAAAGTATCGTGATAGAAAGCACGGATATCGAGTCTTCGAACGTGACCAACAATAACGAGAAAGTGATTAATTTTACGGATAAAAATTTAACTCAGAACAGTTGTATCTCGATTGTACAAGAAAATGGCGAGGAATTGATCGACAAAGGATCGAACGACATACAAAAGGATATAAGCATTCAGATAAAGGATGATAACGAGAGAGGTAAATTTGTAATTTTGTTTAACATTTAACATTTTTTCTTCTTTTCTTTTTTTTATAATTGTATACGTACAACGTATAAAGAGAAAAGAAAATGATTGAATGAAAAAGAAGTTCGTCAATTTTAAATACGTGTTTCAGGATTTTGGGCGAAATGTCTACTCGCTTTCAGTCCTACCGTAAATGGTGGAAAAATTATCAGCACTGAGCCAGCTGCTAGAGATAGTTTGACCTGCCTTCACGGTCTTCGAGTCTTTTCATTAGGATGGGTCGTAATGGTCCACACGTATCTCCAAGTTTTTGCTATAGCAGGTAATCATTTTTTCACTCACAAGTTTTTTTTTCTAGAATTCGTTTCATATGTTTCTCATAAAATCAACGAATGGGTATTACTTTTAGAGAATAAAACGCTGCGTACTGTCACCGAGAGGAATTTTATGTTCCAGACGATCAGCAATGCTACTTTCTCGGTCGATACGTTCTTTTTCATCAGGTAATTGATTCAAGTATATGAAATTCAGGTCAGAATGGAACAGAAAAATGAAATTATATATTGTTTTATTCTTCAGTGGTCTTCTGGTCACGATCTTGTTCTATCGATCTTTAGGAAGCTTGAAAATTGATAAAAACGATTTTCTGAAAACTAGCACGAGCAAGTTCATCGTTATGATTCTCTATAGATTCGTAAGGTGAGTTATATTAAAGTAATGGAAAGAAATAAATGAAAATTATTTTCATATTACGATTACTCTCGACCTAATTTTTTTTTTCTTCTTTTTTCCTTTTCATTCGTGAAGATTGACACCGGCTTATCTCTTCGTCCTTGGGATTAACGAAATCTCTATAAAACAGGTCCAAGCGAGAACCGTCTTTACGCCGGAGATAGCTAATCATTTGAACTGTGACAAATTTTGGTGGAGGAACGCTCTCTACTTGAACTCATTATATCCTCGCAAAGAGATGGTAAGTCGTTCATAATTATTTTACATTATAATCGATGTAGGTGAAAAAGTTAGCAGCACGAATCAATTACGTAGAAATCCTTTCGTAATTTTTTTTTTGCTTTTTTTTTTTTCATTTTCTATAATATAAATATAGGGGAGAAAAAATGGCTTTTACATTCTTATATATATATTTTGCAATATGTTACATAAATGTATTAATCTTATTACATGAATCATATTAATCATTTTAGAAAGGCAAGTTGATCGGAATCTACAAAAAAACGTTTCATTATAATCACGAGATTATTATATAGAAGAAACTCGATTACCTTGCAAATCAATCGTTGATCTAGAATCATCGCTTCGCCGATCGTTCGTATTTGCTAATCGTCTCGATTGGTGTAATCCTTAATGAGGTTTAACGATTAATGTCCAGACTTAATATTAGATCAGTACCTGTGTTAGAGAAAATGAAATTGCAGATAGGTATTTATTACGATCGTCAGCACACCTGCTCGCGCCAAATGTATGTCACCGAAATCACTTCCTATGCACCCTCGACAAATCCAAGTGAATACATCCACCAATCGGTGGAACGCAGAAAGGTGCTTCGATCGTTTTCCAATAATTAATTCTATCGGTGATGGGAAAGTTTCGAGCCGATGAGACACGATCGAGCGTAACAACGAGAATCTCGATAAAAATCACCTTTACGAATGATCGAAGAAACGAAGTAGTTAATTAGATTTTCCCCGACAGTTCGAAAGACATCTCCAACTTGAAAATTCATCTTTTTACTACTTTAAACTTCTTGTGCTGGTTCTATTGAATTATGAAACTTTAACCGTCGAGTTATTCCTACGTTTAAATTCCTACGATGAAATTTCAGTGTATGCTGTGGAGTTGGTATATGTCGAACGATACGCAGTTCTACGTTCTCGGTATACTTCTCCTTCTTTTCTCCGTCAAATATAAGAAAATTGTAATCAGCCTGGTGATAGTCCTTATCATATCTTCTTGGTTCACAACTTTCTCCGTAGCATATGCCAATGACTACATCGCAAGGTATAAATGATCGTTCAATCATATTTCTTTTCTCTCTCTCTCTCTCTCTCTCTCTCTCTCTCTCTCTTTTTCTTAACTATTTTTTTTTTATTATTATTAACTAAACGTATTGTTTATTTTTTTCAAATCTAGAATACAAGAACCATTTGCCCTTTTCGACGAACTCTACGATAAGCCTTGGTTAAGAGCCGGTCCTTATTTCGTTGGTACCATTACAGGATATTTTTTGTTCAAAACCAACTGCAAGATAGAGCTATCTTTGGTAAGTATTTAATTACATGAACATGTAATACGTAAAATCTTCAACGCTATTACCAAGGTTACATTACAAGATCCTCAATTCTATGAAAATTCTATAGATGATATTATAAAAAGCAGAAAATAGGACACCGCTAGACACAATATTATCGGGAGACGTATTATATTTCGTATGAATGGCGTATGCCTCTCTTAAGAGGTACACCGCACTACCAAACATGGCCTCGATTCAACGAATCGATCTTCCTCCAACGACGATTATTTTCTATTTCGCCAACACCAAGTTTAATCTTCATATTCCAAAACTTTGTTCCATCTAAATATAAAGTAGAACGATAATATCGCGCGACGTTTTCTTTTTTCTTTTTCTTTTTTTCTTTTTTTTTCCACGACTAGTCGAGTAGGAAACGATTAATTGTAATAATAAAAGATAGAAAAGTAAGAAAATGAAAAAGAAAAGGTAAAAAAAACAAAAAAAACAAAAGGATTGAAGAATTGTCCTTTCACTTTCAGTGCGCAAAGTTGATAGGCTGGTTGCTGTCAGGATTGATAATGTTCTCAGTGGTCTACGGTTTATATCCAGCTAATTTAACGGTAGTAGTAAGTTCAATTTACGCGGCCTTAGGTCATACTGCCTGGGCAATAGCAGTGGCCTTCATCGTGATCCAGTGTTGTACAGGTTCAGCTAAAATGGTAGACAGCCTTCTGTCTTTGAGGCTGATGTATCCGCTATCACGGCTAACTTATTGCGCTTATTTGGTGCATCCTGTCATCATGATGATCACCGTTGCGCAAATGGATGGCCCGTTGCACCTTCATAACGGTATTGTGGTAAGGTCCCATTTCTCTCACAATTATTATTTTTTTTTTCTTTTCTAACATTATCAAGATATAACATTATATTATAAGGAGGATTCTTTATATGAATTTTAAATTCGAAAATAATCAATGTATCCTTTTTCTGAATTATTATTAAACAAATAATAATTTATTTCCGAAATAAATTTTACGGGCGTCATGCCTTATCTTATTTATGGTGAGTCCAAAAGCTCGTAAAATGTCGAAAAGAAAAGTAGTAAAAGATGTCATGTATTAAACCATACCTTGCATCAGGTAGATAACAGCCTAAAGCGAGATAATATTATTTCAAAATCATTTGTTCCTTTCGCAGCATTAAACAATGCTATTCTATGTTCATATCATACGATTTTATATTCATATATCGTGGATACTTCGCTGACTGCATTTAAGTTTTCCAACGTCTTTGTTGCATAAATAAAGAGAGAAGAAAAATGAAATGCTTTCATAGATAAACATATTAAATCCGCATACATATGTTATATGTCTGTTCTTTTAAAGCTCATCGTTTACTTTGGCAATCTTGTCGCCTCTTACCTCATGTCATTTTGCATTTCTATCGCTTTCGAGGCACCAGTTGTAAACCTTTTGAAGATCTTCTTTACTGGAAAAAAACGGACGAGATAGGACACAAAATTTATCGTCTCTTGACATACGGTACGGTATAAAAAAGAAAATTAAAAGGAAATAAAAATAAAAATATCTCTTGCATTTCGTTCTTCGTTATTTTTTTTTTTTTTTTATTTTCTTCTCCTTTTTTTCAATATTCATTTCATAATCTTTCATTCATTAATTTTTCATTGATTGATTTTTCTTTTTTTTTTTTTTCTTTTTTTTTCAGAAATAATCGAGAGAAAAAACAACGACAAATCGATGTGTCCTTTAACGAAAAAATCCTGCCAGATGATACGTATAATCCGTTTACGTTTTCGTAGAAATGTATAAACGCGTCAAAAGTGCATTTATATATGTATAAATATATAAATATAATATTTTGTAAATAATATTTTTTATAACATTCAAATCTTTTCAATGTAAATGAATGTGAAATATTCTATAAGTAATCAATTAATATCGAAACAAATATCAATTAAATCCGAGACAAATGATAAAAATAAATAGAAAAATATTATTACGTTCGACTTACTATTGGCCTTTATAACAATCGTTACTGTATTTCGATAAAAATAAAATGAAGAAGTATATACCGTGACAAACGAGTCGATTCTTTGGAGAAGAACTTTCACCTTTTATAATCCATTCTACCTTATCCTGTTAAATCTCTGCCGATAGAACGTGAACAATGTTCTATAAACGAAAGATAGACACGTTCAAGTATTACGTTTCGATAATGGTTAAAAGACGAAATTCATTTGGTGACAGTTTATTTCCGCATTTCTTTAGATATGAGGACCAGATCGAAAATATCATGATAGGGACAACAGTGAGAAAGAGAGAGAAAGAGAGAGAGAGAGAGAGAGAGAGCAAATTGGACATGAAAACATGGTAACTTTCCACGTCTATCGTGAAATACGAAAAACTGTATAGGAGTGCATATATATATATATATACACACGCAAATACAAACATATATATCGCGAATTGATTTTCGATGCTTCGACCGTATGTGAATACTTTAACATCCTTGTATCCTTTTTCGCTTATAAATCTATGTTTTTATCTACATATATATATACATATATACATATATATATATATATATATATATATATATATATATATATACATGTATGTATATATATACACATTTTATAAACACACACATATATATATATATATTGGATTGCATATATTTTTTATGAGATAGTTGTTCCTAGGGTGTAATAACTGATCCAAACGATATACTTCATTGATGTACATCGACGCTTACCAATGTTGGAAATATTGATATATTGTGTGTATATATATATATACATATATGCACAGATATACATATCCACTCTCTCGAAAAAAAAGATAGAGAGAGAGAGAAAAAAAATAGGATATTTCGTATTGAATAAAATACTATTTCGTGAAATAACAAAATTCCATATCTTCGTATCAAATATAATATACGATTAAATGTCGGCCTTATGAACATCATATAATACGTCGATCAAATAATTGATCTTATTTTCCTTCTTCTTAACATGCAAACGAACAGAATCATATAATTCTACTTTCTGATCAACGTGACACGTTTTTTTTTTCTTTTTTTTTTTTTTTTCCTCTTTTCTTTTTTGAAACAACGTCAATCTAATTAGATAATCCTCGAGCGACGTTGTCTCTTATATATCCTTTATATCCAGTTAACCTGACAGATAATGAGTATACACGTGAGTTTAGTATATACACTTTCCGACAAGGTAATAGATAAACTTAGGAAGTAGGTAAATAAACGTCGGAAATTGAGACTGTCGATTTTACATCTTCCGTTTAACGTCATTGTACGTAAATGAGTAAAACGAGAATTTCGATCGGTAAAATAAAGATGATGGAAATTAAAAATTTATTTTTCATCGAAGGCGTCATATCTCATTTACTTTAAACTATGTCTCTCTCTCTCTCTCTCTCTTTCTCTCTCCCTTATTTTTCTATTTCCTCTTAAAATTTTCCCTTTTAAAATTCTTTTGCGATCACGCTTCGATTCTAAAGTAACATCATTCGTATTGCGTTCATTGAAGCGGAAATCCGATATCAGAAATTGGCGTAAAGTTTTCGATTCGATTGCTTTGCTATTTATTTCTCTCTTTCTCTCTCTCTCTCTCTCTCTCTCTCTCTCTCTCTTTAAATATTCCGATTTATTGTATCTCATTAATTACATTTATTATTGTTACTCACGTTATATGTAATGTACGAAAATAACGATAAGCAATTAATGCATCAATTAATTTTACGTTTACATCCGTTCATATTTTGTCGATAATAGATAAATATTATTAATATCGATAGTCATCGAAGAGAAAAGTAAAAGAAATATTTAATAGAATTTTAACAATCGTAAATGATCATTTGCTCGGGCGATAATTAATTCCTATATTCTTTTCTTTCATTTGTCACAGAAAACATTTCATTTTTCAAAATTAAACGATTTTAAATTCTTTCAATTTTTATTTTCCTTTTTTTTTTTTTTTTTTTTCTTTACGAACAAAAACATAACCTTTTCCCAACGGCACTGTTGATTTCAAATTGCTGCCCATTATAGAAGTTATTTGATAAAGAGCAGTAACTGCAACGATAAATAATAGTCCCACACGATATAATCTATCTCGACCACGTTTGAAACAAAAGTTCGTAAAATGATTTTTAAAATGGCACAAAAGGAACATTGACAAAGAGAAGTTAGATAAAGGACTTCTTGTTAATTTTTTGTTTTTTTTTTTTTTTTAATTTGGATCAATAGCAAAGGATTATATAATAAACGAGGAACAAGAATAACGATTATTTTATAGATTACTTTCGAAAGAAAAATATCATTGAAAGAATAAAGTTAATTTTTATTTAAATGAAAATCTTTTTTTCTTATCGTCGATTAAATTTTGCTGAAATTTTATGATTTATCAATTTTTGATTTTAAGAATAATCATTACGAACGGTTCAAAATTGGTTTTTTTTTTTCTTTTTTTTTTTTTTTTTCTTCGTATAATGTAGTAACCATTATCGTAGAGGGAAATTATTTTTTGTTACGAATAACCATTATTGACAGCGGAAATTGTTTATGGTTACGAACAATCATTATCGATGATGAAGAATTATTTCTTGATTATTCGTTGTTAATCGCTATATGGTTTACAAGAGTTTCGTTTTAATTAGAAATAACCAATATCGATGACGGAATTTCTGTTACTATTATCGATAACCAATATCGATAGCGAGATTTTTGTTTATTCTTTCACTATCGCTCGTCATTAATTTTTTTTTTCTTTCTTTTTATTAATATTATTAATAATTAATATTTATGAACGATACACAATGAATTATAAAATTTATATGTTTCAAATTAACTGTGCATATATATATATATAAAATATAGATTGATATATATTTATATCATTTATATTTATATTATAATTTATATATTTTAAATGGGGTTGTCAATTATAATATGAATAAAAAATGAATAAAAAAAAAAAAATATATATATATATATATAAACCGTACTTAGAGTAAGTATGTTTTTGAAGACACAGCAATTGTGTCAATTTTATTTCTTTCCGAGAAGAACTAGCTATCGTTCAGGGATAAAATAAAATAAAATAAAAAAAAAAAAAAAAAAGAAAAAAGAGAAAAAAGAAAAAAGACATCCTTCATCGTTACTTTCAAGGAACAAAGTGTTCCTTTTTTCAAGTCCGACGTTATTCTTTCTTTTATTTCTCTCATTTCGTTCTCCTTTTCTATACAGAATACAGACCAAAAAGATAAAGACAAATGAAAGCAGTCCGATAATAATTCTTTATAAAAGGGAAAACGCACAAGAGAAGATATCGCTTGTTGTTTTGCCAAACTCGTTCGATGGCATCATTACAAAATGTTGAATAAAGTTAATAACATCGTTGGAATGTCTGCTATTAAAAGTCGAAACAAGAATTACGAGAAGTAATTTAAACTCCAATACCAAAAAGATCTCTGCGCAATTCTCTCTCCAGTGTTCGACAAAATATCGAACGTTAAAACGGATCAACGAACGATTGCATCGTTTAGTTTCACTTTTTAACCATTAAATGTGTAATCTCGTTTTACTCTTTCATCGTTGCCTATCGTCCATGCGTATCCGGCATCTATTATTTCTAATGGCTCGTAAAATAAATCCAAGTGCATTTTAAGAGATTCTGAGATTTAACAAATTTCAAATAAAAAAAAAAGCAAACACAAATTTAATGGATCAGATGAGACATTTATGATGACGTAATGATAAATAATAACTAAGATTTTGTTTGATCGTGTATATATGAAAGTGAACACATACACACGCACACACACACACGCACACACACACACACACATATATATATACTTAGGAATTAGAGATTAAATTCTGAAATCTGCTATCGTTTAATTAACATAAATATAAATATTTTATTGGAGAAAAAGAATTATTAATTGTAAGAAAAGATTATTAGAATGGAAAATAATTACAATTTAATAATTTATATTGGATAGAGATCATATTTATAACGAGAACAAGTAAATTCATTTTGGTCGTATATCTAATTCGTGAAACGTTGCATGTTGTTGCTTTCTAAGCGTCTGTTTGCTCTACGATGTCCTCCTCTTGGCCTAATGGCTTCTGACACGTTTGCTTCGATAAGGAATTAGGTACGATGTTCGTCGTCCTGCTTGCGATTCACCTCTTATCGAAATCCTCTATCGACCCCTATTTATCATCCTTCTCGTATACTTTTCGCAAAGGAAAGGATCATATGTATGCAGTTTCGTGCGAGCTAATTAATTTGATATAATTACTGAAACGTAATCTTTCAACGTTAAAATTAAAGAATTAACTTATGATTTATAATGAGCTTTAGTCATTTTAGAATCACTTACTTAGTCGAAAACAATGTAAATTGTCCTTCCATTTGTACTAAGAAGATTCACGAGATCCTTTATGTGCGTTTCTCTGAATCGAGAATACGCATTTGTTTGTATCAAACTTAGTTAAACTGAACTCATGAAGTCTAATTAACGCCTCCTAGAATGCCAACTAATCCACCGAGATTGGATTATAAATTATAATCGGTGGACATGGGCGATTCATGTATATATATATATATATATATATATATATATATATATATGTGTATATATATATATGTATGTATATATATATATGTATATATATATATATGTATATATATATATGTATATATATATGTGTATATGTATACATACATACATATATATCTATGGTATATGGGTAAGCCACAATGCATATGGGCTATTCTTGTATTAGTGTATGCCTATCTAAGTATATCGAGTTGGTCGAATGTTTGCTTGCCCGAGCGTAAATTATCTTCTATAAATATCGTGGGACTATGAATCATTAAACCACGTGGAGAAAATTCCGTTTCGATAAATCATATTACATTAAATAATGTTCGAGAATAAAATTTCTTAAGAAGGGAGAAAGAAAAAAAAAGAGGGTGAAAAAAGTAGGAAATAAAAGAAGAAAAAGAAGAAGAAGAAAAGGTACACAGAAAAAGTAAGTATGCACGGTCTCCTGGCTTTATTTTCTTTTGAATTTTCTGTCCATTTTGGTTTGCTTTATCATCATCTTCCTCGTCGTCGTTCAGACGCTTCCATGCAAATGCAGACGTGACGCAACGAGCTACGCTTTCACGGTGTTACGTGGATTTGGTTATACGAGGATTATACGAGCATGCATTTGTAATAAAAAAAAAAAAAAGAAAACAAAAAAAAAAAGAAAACAAAAAGAAAAAAAAGAAAACAAAAAAAAAAAGAGAGAAAGAAAGAAGTAGAGATAGTAACGTTTGAAATCGTGCGGAAACGGACCAATCACATTTCGTTCGGAAAACCGATGCAGCATAAAAGTACGATTGTTCGATCGAAATGAAACGTTAAAAAAGAAAAAAAAAAAAAAGAAAATAAAAAATGTAATACCTCATACATATATATGGAGCCTATAAATCTCTATATTACAATATAGTTAGGCGATCGCATATTATACGTGATATTTCAAAATAATATATATTGAAACCACGAACTCGTACTACGAAATACGAAGGTATGTATATTCAAGTTAATGGACACGAGGGAAAAGTCGAATGATGTTCCGCGTATTTTCAAAAAGATTGAGCAGATATACCAAGAATCAAAGAGAGAGAGAGAGAGAGAGAGAGAGAAACCCTATTTATATCACATAGTCAAATCTTTATGTACGAATCTTTACTTTTCTGCATCTTCTATCTTCCTGGTGATGTGTTTGCCTTTTTCAAACGATCCCAACGTAACCTACTTTCCTTTCTTTGAAGAAAAGGTTAAGAACTTAAAGACCCGATAGTTTCCTTGAAATTAACGGATAGCAATACGCTTCTCTATCTTCCGCTTTTCTCTCTCTCACTCTCACTCTCACTCTTACTCTCTCTTCTTGTATTACATACAGATAGAAACGTAGAATTGATCAACAGTTTCATGTATCGTCGATTACCTAAACGCTCAATGCAATAATATTCCTGTGTTATTTGTTATACGTGTATTTCCATAATTATGTTTGCGATCTTCTTGGGCTCTCCCCTCTCCCCCTTCCTCTTTTGCTCAACGAATATTACGTTGATAAGTGAAACCATCCAAAATATATACACACATATATACTCGTATATACATACATATGTATATATATTAAGACAATATCGTATATCATATTACTTCCTGCACATCTTCTCTTAGAGTAACAAGGATTAAAGAAAGATCAAATATTTATATAATGATAAAATAATGAATAATATTCGGTATAATAATATTCGCAATGTTCAATAAATTCGAAGAAGAATATTTACGAGGTCGTCCTATAGGGACGTCAGAATTCCGCGCGGAATGTACGCATGTGCGAATAATACACTGGCGCGCACAGAAAGAGCGCGAGTGGTCTTTGCGATTTCGCAATCAGTCGGCCAAGAGCCGTCGTTCGACGAACATGCGATTTCTTTTATAAAATAACATTTAAAAAGAGAGACAACGCGTTCGTAATAACGTCCTCGAAATAGTTCGCATAAGTAATTCGATAAAAACGATTCGTAACGACGTACGATTAACGAGACCATTGATAATAGGATAACGTTCTGGGATAACGTTGTTCCGACGAAAAGAAAAAAAGAAAAAAATAAAAAAAGAAAAAAGAAAACAGAAAGAAAGAAAATATACTCGAACAGGATCATTTGAGCCAATGCATTTAGAATAAATACTCGATCGCTTTTTATCGATGTTTTTACATAGTTAAAGCCGTTCATATAACGCATTCGTTAAAAATGCGCCCAAAAGGAATCCATTCGAAATAACAAGTTTCTATGAAACGCTCGAAGCTAAGTAATTTATTTTATATAGAAGATTAGAAGAATTATTTAAAAAAAGAAAAAAGAAAAGGAGAAGAAGAAAAGAAAAAAAAAAGAAAGAAAGAAAAGGAAAAAGAGAAAAAAGAAAATGGGAGAGGGGAAAAAAAATATAGACTCGAAACAAGATCTTTGAAACAATTCGTACGAAACGATTCGTTAGTGAGAGAAAAAGAGCCCGATGGCGATCGAAGAGACAGACAAACGTATTTAAAAATGAAAACTTTCTTTTTGAGAAAAGAAACGTAAGGAATACGTAAACGGATATATTCGGTTTGGATTTAAGCAACAGTGTTAAAGGACATTCAATGCTTGTGATTAAACGCCTTTAGGTGAAGAAAAATATATCATTATTCTTACGGTAAAGCCTTCGTGGTTGTTCGAATTTTTAGAAAAGAAAAAGAATAGAAACGTGACTAGAATTTGTAATGGTTTCTATACAACAACCCTTCCATCGTACGCGACTATATTGACCAACCGAATGAACGAAGGAACGAACGAACGAACGAACGACCGACCGACCGACCAACCGACCGACAGATCAAGCGACCGATCGACCAACCAACCGACCAACCGACCGACCGACCGACCTCGTGGCTGTGCTCTGAAATTATCGCGACTAGCACACGTACACGCATCGGTGCCTGTTGTTAATTGAATACGCACAATAATACTGTTAAAAGACATACAGAGTATCCAAGAGAACAGACATATATACGAGATTTCTGTGAAAATAAAAATCGATTGAATAAGACTTTTGAAAAAATCGAGTTATCAATATAGCATACTGAATTCTCATCTTGTTTTTTTTTCACATATATATATATATATATATATATATATATATATATATATATGCGTGTGTGTATATATACATATATATATAAATATATATAATATAAAGAAGTAGAGAAAAGTATTATAATAACCAAAAAGAAAAAAAAAGAGAAAAAGAAGAAGAAAGAAGGAAACGAAAAAAAAAAGAAATGAAAGAGAAAAGAAAAAGGGATGATGATCGATGCCACGCATTAATGTAAGTACCAGTAGCCGAGTTTTTCGCGAGTGAAAGATAGTGCCGAGGGCATTAAACCTAACAGATGTTCACCTTTAAATGAAAATGGATCGGCATTAGTTACTCGCGACGTTAAATATGAATCAGGATTAATTTCCGTGCGGTTCGGTGTTAACTACGAACGAAGAGGAAGGAAGAAGATCGAACGGAGATCGAACTGAAAATGATCACTGTGTTATCATTCATTATCTTGCTGATCGTCAATTTCTTCTATCAACATCTTGGAGTTTTCCTGTAACATCTGGATTTCAATCATCGGCTTCATTTAATAAAATAATTCTAGGTACGTTGACGATGAATTTTCACGATGTCCAATACATATGTGTACGGTCGAACGAACGATAATTTTTATTTTTCATTAAATCGTTACTTTTAAAAAAGATATATCTTTTTGAAAAATAATAATTAAAAGTTAAAACGCGAATTAACGTGATTCACGTGATGTACAGATATAATATCTCATCGAACGGAAACGGAATGCTTTTTTCGAAAATCCATAATTTCACGCACACGTTGGTACAATCTCGATGACAGATATTCTTTTTTCTTTTTTCTTTTCTTTTTTTTGCCATTGGACGATACATATCGACTTTCGATACTCGATTTCATCTGCGAGTTATCTCCACCAAATAGCCCAAACTGAAAGTACATTTCGTTTTGTTCCTTCCAAATCTTATCCTTCGACGATTGACCGAAAACCCTCTGGCCGTTATAACGACGAATAGCTTACATACCCATTTCAATTCTCTTTTCCTTTTTTATTTCTTTTCTTTTTTTCTTCTTTTTCTTTTTCTTTTTCTTACTTTCACCTCCTCTTATATACCTTCTTTTCATTTTAAACGTATCAGACGTTTATCGCCAATAAAATGTCATCAAGGATTCGATCGTTTCGAGAAATTCGATAAATTTATTAGAGAAGTTTATTGACTGAACAAAAGCGACGATACCGAATATAAATATAAATCTTCTTTTGTAGCAATACAAGAAACGAAACAAAGAATAAGTATATACAAAGAGAAAAGAAAAAACCAAAAAAATAGAAAAAGAAAATTATTATAGAAAAGATCAAATAAAATTGACGTTATTTGTTACGATCCATCAACCAGCATCCTATACCTTTTCATATTTGATTGGAATTATAGAAAATAGTAAAATGGGTATTCGCATTCTCTCTTTCTCTCTCTCTCTCTCTCTCTCTCTCTCTCTCTCTCTCTCTTTCTCTGTCCAGGTAGAATTTTATCTGGAATTGATAATGGGAAGGTCAACGGGTTAACGAGACGGAAAACTTGAATCTTTCAAGAATTTAGTGCTTTTGCCTCTGGGTATCGTCCCTGTTGGGAGAAATATAATATAAAAAGAGAGAGAGAGAGAGAGAGAGAGAGAGAAAAAAGATAAAAACACTCATGAGCTCACATTCCGAACGATGATCCTTCTCAACGAATTACATTCGTGTCCTGACTTTCTTCAACAGTTTTTTCTTTCTTCTTTTTTTTCTTCTTCTTCTTCTTCTGCGAGAGATAAAGAAAAACAGAGAAAAATAAGGAATTGAAAAAAATAATCTTCCACGTCCAATCTTAAAAATGCTAATCTCCCGTGAGATTTAAAAAAGATAATTTTTAATTATGAACTGATTAATTAACGAAAAAGAAATTGTTTTTCGAGAGATCATTTTTTTTAAATTATTATCTCGCGTATCAATGCTGCATGATAAAGTGTAATAGTGCAATCGTCAAAATTGCTTTCTATTCGGTGAATAAAAAAAAAAAAAATTGCTCTCGTTTTTTATTCATGCGTGACGAGCCGACCTTATCATTCGACGATGATCCGTCTGAAATACCGAGTAATCTCGTTCGTATGACCTTCTTGTAAATCTCTTGCTTACGACTATTACTTCATGTATGATCTGTCGTTTTCATTATAACAGACATATATATATATATATATATATATATATATATATATATATATATATTTTATAAAAATGATGTCGAAGAAAAAAATGACGAAAAATTTGAATAACATTTTTCATGAAATAATCATTTCTAAATAGAATAATTTCTTAATACATGCGTTAATAAATGTATACACGAATTATTATAGATCAAATGATTGATAATCGTGAGAAATTATAATTGAACATATTTGTAATGTAATTTATTTTTATCGGAAATATTTATTATTAACGTAGATATTATGAAAAGAGAATGATATGACGACGACCAAGAGACGATTACCTAAGACGACATTAAAATATCGTTCCATTATCGCGCAATAGCCGAGAAAATACGAGAGTTTAATCGCAGCGAGCACAGCACTCTTTTTAAGCTCACTTTTTCCTTTATTCATTTTCCAAGGAAAATTTTACCTTTATTTATGATAATTTGTCCGTCCCAGATATTTGTTTGGTGCGAGCGAAATTGTTTTATTTTTGAAAAACAATCGGAATACTTTGTTACTAGCACTTTGTTTAACATAATAATATAAAATAGAATAAAGTGAAACTGTTTAATATCTTTCGAACAATTTTACAATTCCGTTTCACACATACACACATACACACACTCTCTCTCTCTCTTTCTCTCTTTTTTTTTTTGTTTTTTTTTTTTTTTTAATTTTATAGATACTCTCACGTATATCAAAGGCGAATAAATCAAACGTACCAATTAGTCCGTATAAAAGTTAACGGAGTATGATTATTTCGAACTAACAAACTGATATATGATTCGTCAATGAAAGGATCGATAATAAAAAGTTTTTACGAGGTAATAAAATTTTATATTTATTTTCCCTATTTTTTTCTCTCTCCTTTAATATACAATTTATTTTGTTTCTCTTTTCTTTCATTCTCTTTCGTCATTCTTTTCAAAAAGAAACAAGGAAAAAGTAAGAAAGAAAGAAGAATCATATATATTTTCCTTTTATCCGCTTACACGTTAAAAGAGAACAAAAGAAAATAATAAGAAATTTTGGAAAGGTTGTCAACATAATCTCTCTCTTTCTCTCCTCTCTCTCCCTTTCTGTCTTTCTTTAAAGAAAAGATACGAAGAAACTATTTACGGTTATTTTTGTACCGTCCATCCATGATTCTTTTCCGGTACAACGAAGACACGATATTACCTTCAAAAGGCCATTATCCTTCGTAAAGATCACAAAAGAATGAAATATCAACTCTAGGATGTTTATATACAATCGTCATAGGTAACTCATATATAGTATGGGTAAAGTATTTCAATCAAGGTTTATAGTTGTCTCTTAATACATTGTGAGATATAATAGATAAAACGTGAGGTCGACAACTTTTCGGAGTAACAAAAGATTGCCAAGTGAAAGGGCACATAAATAACAAAGGTTTCGAGAAAATAATAAAAAAAAAAAAAAAAAAAGAGATAAACATAAAAGAGGAAAAAGGAGAGAGAACGATAAAGAGAGAGGGAGAGAGAAAGAGAATATGGATTAGTCCATTTGATATCTTCGACTTTTTCGATTAGTTCATTCACAGGGAAAACCTAAAGATTTTACTCAAACTCACCCTATACCTTATTTTCCTTTTCCTTCGATTAATCACCGAAGTCTCTCTCTTTTTTCTAACATTTTCCTTATCTTACTTATAGAAAAAAAAAAAAAAAAGAAAAAAAAAGAAAAGATAAAAGGGTCCAATCGAATATCTATGAAGTTATACAAGTGAGTATTACAAATGCTTGAAAAGGGGAAAATATCGAAGGAAGATTGGATCTTTGTAAGTAAATGAAAAACTTTTAAAGCTGAGATTAATAAAATTCGAATGAGATTTCGTAACAAAGGATTGAAAAGGATCAGACAAAGTTTGTCCATTTTCTTTTTCAATATTTCGAATATTATGAATGGAAAATTACAATAAACGTTTTCTCGAATGATCGTGAAGAAAAAAAGTATCACCTCTTTCTTTTTCTTTTTTTTTCACGTTGATACGTACGAATTAAAAGATTTTATAATTCGAATTTCGTGACGTTATAAATACATATAAAATTGAGAAGCAATCAAGAAAATAAGTTACGTCTACTTTAGGATCGATCATTGTACCTTTTTAAAATGCGACGTTTACGGGCTTTACGACTTTCTATTCGTCGAGACGCTTACGAGCTTTCTTCTTTTTCTTGAAAATATATAACAAGCTATATTTTCTGATCTGCGAAAGAGTATTTACGAGGATATCTTACGGAAAGCTCTATATCATCCTTTTAAATGGATAAAACGAAAGAAAACTATGAAAACCAGAAGTGAAAGTACACAATGGAAGAATGAAGTGGAGTAGATGGGTCAATGAGGAGTTTATTAAACAAAAAAAAATAAAAAAATAAAAAAATAAAAACAAAAAAAAATTAAATAAAAAGAAAACCTCCATACGGAGAGTTCATTAAAACAAAATAAAAATTACAAAAGGATCTTTTAGGAATAATTTTCATTCGATGTCTATACAAAAGGGAAGATAATAATTATTTACTATGCAAGAAGTTTCAAATATCATTTCGTCTTACTTTATCAGTCATCTCTAAAATTATATCATGATACTTAATAACCTCTTAACGAAGTATTCGCGTTACAAGGAGAGAGTCTTCTTGTACCACCTGTTACACGTCATGTAAATGTCTTTATATTTTCGACAAACATATATATCATGTTTACACTTTCGACATGTATTATCACACGTGAAGGATACACGATTTAGTGGAAATATTTGGTAAAAAAAAAAAAAAAAGAAAAAAAAAACATATAAGTAATAAAAACATAAGGGAACTAATTGAAGACCACGTGAAACTTAACGAATTCTATTTTCATTTAGGATCTTTAAAAAGTGATTGAAAATGTCGAATAAGATCTCGTTAACATAGAGAAGAGAGAAAAACGAAAGTCGAACGAGAATAATCGATATGATTGAGATATGATAATCGAAAGAAGGATTCTCAGAACGAAGTAATTCGCAGAACGAAGACAAGATTACGACGTCGAAGTTTCGATTGCAAAAAGAACGAGCTTGTCGAACTTCACGAATAGTGGAAGGAATCTTGCGTGAAAAGCTTCGAAATGGCTTGCTATATGTAGCACATATATGTGTGCTTGTATATATATATATATATATACAAGCACACATATATTTTACTACTGACAGAAATCCATGGAAACTAGTCCGAGCTCCAAAAGTTGGTCGTTCTTCTGCTTGTCGTTTAAATCTTTTTTTACTTTTTTATTTTTTATTCCTTTTTTCCTTTTCTTTTTATTTTCTTGCGAATAAGAGTAAAAAGGAGGGAGAGAGAGAAAGAGAGAAAGAGAGAGAGAGAGAGAGAGAGAGAGAGAGAGAGGGAGAGAGAAAGAAGGAGAAAGGAAGAAAGAAGCGAAGTTTTTCGAGAAAAAAAAGGAAGAAAAAAATTATGAATGCGAAGAAGAGAGAGTGAAAGAGAAAGAGAGAAAAAAAAGAGAGAGATAAATAATGGAATCATTCTGGCGTAGATCTAAGATCTATCTCGATCTTCTTTCACCCTTCAAATCCTTTTCGTTCCTTGACGATCCCATTCATTCCTTTTTCCTATTTTCCTTTTTGCACGTTTTCAATTGCTATCAAACCCCGCGAGCATACAAGATTAAAAACCGACAAAAATATTCTTCTTATCGAGTAAGAGGAAGACGAATATCGAGAAATTAAATTAAATCGACACCGTGGAAAAAAAAAAGCGATTCTAGAAAAAGTCACGAATACATTTTCGTAAATTAAGAATACATAATGGTTTTATCTTCTTTCGATATTTATATCGATTACAAATGCCAAAGGTCTTACTCTTCATTTCTTCGTTTCTTTTATTCTTCGATGTTTTTAATTGTACAACATTAATGATAAGGTAGAAATTTAATTTAAAAAAAAAAAAAAAAAAAAGAGAAAAGAAAAACTTAAGGAAAAGGAGAAAGTTAAAAACTAAAAGGAGAAAGAAGAAATGAAGAAATAAAGAAAAAAAGAAAAAAAAAAAAAGAAAAAAAAAAGAAAAAAGAAGAAAAAAAAATAGAGAGAAAAGAAAAAAGATAACTTCTACGAATCTCTTCTATATCTCATTTCATTATATATTCTATAATTATTGCTTAAAATCAATTATTTTCTAACATTTTTAATCAAATATATTGTGTTTAATACTTTGATACGATTCAATGGATTTAATAGTAGATCTATTATGTAAAAGGATCGACAACAACTAACAATGAGAAGAACTCGTATAAAGAACTTACAAACTAACTACTAATGCTTTCCTTCCCTATTTCTCTCTCTCTCTCTCTCTCTCTCTCTCTTTCTCTCACTCACTCTCTCTCTCTCTCTCTCTCTCTCTCTTTCTCTCTTTGAGACGGTCCGACGAATATCGACAACTTTCCTATAACAAACTTTAGAAAAAAAAAAAGAGAAAAAATAAATAAATAAAACATAAATAATAAAAACGAACGACCGGCGTAAGCATACATTCGTGTTGCAGGTGTATACTTAGAGAAAGAAATGCAGATAAAGAGAGAGAAAGAGAGAGAAAGAGAGAGAAAGATAGAGAGAGAGAGAGAGAGAGAGAGAGAGAGAGAGAGAGAGAGAGAGAGAGAGAGAGAGAGAGAGATAGAGAAGGAATTGATGAAAATATACGACCACTCAGTTTGAACCATAAATTTGAATACGACGATGACGAAAAATTGTTGACAGAATCTATTGTAGTAACAGTTCTCGGAAAAAAGAAAGTAACATGAAACAGAGTAGAATGCTTCTCGGCATAAATTTTTTTTTTTCTTCTTTCTTCCAGCGAGAAAAATGACTAGAGAAGAAAAGAAAAGAAAAAAAGAGAAAAAAGAAACAAGAGAGAGAGAGAGAAAGAGAGAGAGAAGAAAAAAAATAAAAAGAATATAGAAGAAAATAGAAAAGAATCAAATCTTTTTCCTAGCTCTCGTTCACCTCCCTTTCCCCCTGTCCACCCCTTCCGCCGACCAGCGATCAAGAGTTGTTACCCTTTCTCGTAAACGGTAAATACGATAAACGGCGAGATTAGTTTGCGTGAGCTTTACAAGAGCGTCAGCCAATACTCGACATACTTACTTCCTTTAAATGGTATTTCACGTTGGTTTCGCGTTAACCCAAATCTTCAAAACAGATTGATTCCATACAAAGAAGAAGCTATCCTCTTTTCTTTTTTTCTTCTCTCTTTTTGTCGTCACGATCGATCGACTCGAACACATCCTCTTTTCTTTTCACCCTCCCCTTCTCCTCCCCGATCCACCATCCCGCCCACCTGCCCGCCATCCCCAATCTCTATACGTAACTGAACGATTGATTTTATTTCTAATTCTTTGCAAAGTAAGAAGACATTGGATGTCAGGTAATCTGATATTTGTAATCTTGCTACGGATAATCGATAGAACATCGAACAATTTCAAATGCTTTTATCGTCTAACCATAAAATGGAACAAATTGACATTCTGTCCCAATGTCTATGTAATTGTCAGCGTCGTCGTCCTCGTCGTCGTCGTCGTCGTCGTCTTTCTCATCTTCGTCATCTTCGTCATCTTCATCGTCTTTCTCGTTGTTGTCGTCGCAGTCGTGAAACTTTAGAGTTAAATGAAAATTCCATCCCTTCGATATCACGAACGTCCAAGAGTAAACCAGTCCGGAATACATACTTGGTGACTTCGCTATCGTAGGTATAATGCTACCTCGTTAATTGCAATTTTCATTGAAGCCAGCGAGGAAGCACGCGAGAAACGCTACAGAATAAGGAAAGTAAATGAGAACGGAAAGTATTAATGAAAGTGGAACGAACGGTAAAATGTGAACCAACGATATTTAAAGGAAGGAAAAAAAGTGACTCGTGAAATTCTAAAGACGAGAATCTATATATATATATATACATATATATATGTATATATATATATATATATATCGCGACGGATAATCTTCTTTATAATTTTGATGCCTGCATTTATCGATCTTTTTAATATATTTTCTGTGTCAAGGTTAGCGTAGGAAATTTTTAAACGTTCACCGAATAAACTTATAATATTACATAAATGTTTACACGCGTTCGTTAACTATAGAAAATCTAAAGAGAAAGAAAGCAAATAAAAATAAATCCAACCATTAGCTCAACAATACTTGCGTTGTTTACAATAATACATAATCGATTTGATAACGAAAGTAATATCGATTGTCCTGGTCTAACAATGTGGAGGTTACTGCGCACGAAGACCTACTTTTAAATGAGACCAAAACAATTTCAATGAGTTAA
>NC_060958.1:8468152-8473152 GCF_910589235.1 Vespa crabro | reverse complement strand
GACACATATATATATATATATATGTGTGTTTTTTTATTTCATTATATTATTAGCAACGATAAAAATAGACAACAAAAAAAATGGTATAATTTTCTAATCGTAATCGTATAATAAAAATTTATGATGGATAAAAATTGTTATCAAAAAAACTATGACTGTAATATCGATTGAAAATATAAGCGATAAATATTAAAACGTATCCATTTACCTTCCTCTTTATCTATGATGTAATCTCTTGGAGAAAAATCATGGGAAGGATGAAAATTATTAATCTCCGTCCTTTGAGTAATCTCATGTTTGTGTCGATGGTTGATGGCCGATATTATTTCTCGAAAAAGATACTTCACGTTGACCTTTATAACCTCTTGGAAAGGGAACATCTGAACGATGGTTAAATAGGCACGAAAAAGGATTGTCATAATTTCCTTCAGTTTGTATATGTATTTTCTAAATCTATCGGAATAATATCGAAAAGTTATAATTAATACGAATAAATCAATGTATAAAATAAACAAACTGTTATTAATAAACCTTCATAAAGGTATCCTGATGATAAAAATAAAAAATATAAAAAAATATTAAAAATGAAAAAAGTAACAAAAGCCTGGGCATAAAATATTAATATCGATCGTTATATTTTACGTGATAACATATATATATATATATATATATACGACGTTAGATAAGATTTCAAGTTAAATGAAACATGTTACATTATGACAAAATTTATGATAGAAATGTTAAACTAACTTTGTAGAAGGACTATGTTGTTTACAGGTCGAGATAACGTGATAGACTGAATTGTTGTCAAGCGTTCAGATAGACTCACTATCCCAACGTGTTGTTGTTTATATTCTCAGCGGGAAACGAATGTACGTATATGTAAATATGTGTTACGCGAGTTCTCGTACTTGATTACTAATTTTAAAATTATGTTAAATGGCCATGTTAAAATGAATATAGTACAGAGTATATACATACATACATATATATATATATATATATATACCTATGTATGTTAACATATTTGATTACATATATATTTTGTAATAAAGAGAAATGAATTATTTGAATAAATTGTCGTCCGTAATTTTCGTTGGTAAATCGAAATATTAATTAATATTGTTAAATTATATATATAAATAAATAAAATGATTGTCGTTCATTAAATACATACATACATACATACATACATACATACATACATATGTATATATATATATATATATATTATATATATATATATAAAATTATTCAAAGCTTAATATCAATCATATTCTAAGAAATAATTTATAATCGAGATATAAAGGAACAATGATCTAATGCAAGATAAAATTTTTTAATTTTTATCTTAACTAATATGATTCAATAATGCATACATAGATATGTACATATGTATATGAACGAACCCTTTTATATAAGTTCCGTTCTCGCAAGCTCTTTGATCGTTGCTTCGAGTATCGACTGACCTTTGCACGTCGGTACCACGATCCATTAACCAACGAGGCGTGGACATCCAATATCGAGCTCTTCGATACTTTCCATGGAAAATTTGTAACCGATGAAAATTAGTGACCTCCCTGTAATAAGGTAAGCCATGCAACCACCAGCCTTTTCCTGAGAAAATCTATTGCCAAGAGCAGATGTTATCAGAAACTCATATACACATACACACACACACACACTTAGACACACACTTAGACTTATGTATTTATATATATATTATATATATATATATATAAATTCATATATATATATATATATTAGGTTGGAAACAATGAAACGGGCGTTGTTGAAAATAAATAACTAAACAAAAACGCCCCTTTCATAGTTTCCAACCTAATATATATATATATATGAGTGTATATATACACTAGGTTATTTTATCAAATGAATTTGCGAACGAGCTATCTTTCTTCACTTCGAAAGTGTACGTATATGTACACTTCCTTCTTGAAGTTAATTATTTTTAGAAACAAAAAAGAGAGATAGAGAAATAGAGAGAGAAAGAGAGAGAAAGAGAATTTCTTTGATCAAAAAAAAGGAATTGAACGAGCCAAGAAGGAGGTATATTTTTAACGACATGCCTGGATATAAAATATAGGAGAAGCTCTTAAAGAAGGAGGCCCTCAGCAAGTAATATCTCATCTCACTTGCTCCAGGCAGTTTCTACTGTCTTCCTCTCTCTCTCTCTCTCTCTCTCTCTCTTTCTCAACCTTACTTTATTCCACACACCATCTTATAGAGTATCCTAAATTAATGCCAAAGGATTTCTAGTCGAATGGAAGGTACAATAGTCGTTTAATTTTTTGTAAGTATTTATATCGTGAACGGATATTTTTTCTTTATCCAATGGAGACAAAAAAAAAAAAGACAAAAAAACAAAGAAAAAAAAGATTCAGCACGGTGTTACTAGGGGAAAATTAAAATTTTTTGTATAATCGAAAAGTATGTTTATAAATATTCGAAAAGGTGAAAATCGATTGTGAAAGGAAAATAAATGGGAAAAGTATGATAAGATATCATAGTTATGCGAAAGAGAGAGAGAGAGAGAGAGAGAGAGAAGGAAAGAAAGAAAGGAAGAGATAAAAAAAGCTTTTTAAAGCAGTATAAAAAATGTGAGAAGACGTGACGAGCTTTAACGGTTACTCTTAAAAGATTCAACGCCTGGAACAACGTCAACTAGGAAAAAGCTAACAATAAGTACTACGTGCGAATACGTACGTGCTCTGGATCAGTACCTACGAAAGCTCTCTATCTCGTAAGATATTTTATAATAACGAAAGAATAAAATCGCAATATTTGACTTTACTTTTCTTTACCTTATCCCATAATTCCTATGAAATAACAAGTTAGCATGGTGGCAAAACAATGACTTGAAAAAAAACACTTTTTCTCACAATCGTTGTCTCTCTCTCTCTCTCTCTCCCTCCCTCTCTCTCTCTCCCTCCCTCTCTCTCTCTCCCTATATATATATGTGTGTGTGTGTGTGTGCGCGTGTGTGTGTGTGTGCGTTTCCCCTTTTCTTTTAATTTATTTTATTGTTGTCCGTGAAAATGAAAAGCGGTTAACAGATCAAAAATTCATCATGTCGCATAATTAATAGCCAAATTTCCACATATGTATCTTGCATTCTCTGCACACGAAAAGCATCATTTACGTGAGAACAGTTAAACGTGACGGCTGTCGAGATTACATGCCACGGAATTCCCCTACCAATTTCTGAGACTAACCACGCTTCTCTGTGACATTACAGTCCGAACCTGCAAGACTAAACGGCATCGTAGATCTTAAAGCCAGTTCTGGGATGCTACGACAAGCAAGCTAGAGAAAGAGAGAGAGGGAGAGAGGGAGAGAGAGAGAGAGAGAGAGAGAGAGATTTACAAAGAAACTGAAAGCTAATCGGATTTATCGAACAATTGATTGCAAAGAAAGCTCTTTTCGTAATGATCGAAAATCGATCCAAAAGAAAATCATCGAAAATCGATCGAAGAGAAGATCGTTGAAAATCGTAGAATAAAATGCTTATACATTATTATTATCTAAGATTTATAAATAATTTATTAAAATATTACGTATATCGTCATTGATAATCTATCGAAATTCTAATGATAGCAAAACAATTGATCTTAGTATTGTTTTTATGTGACTCTTTATATGCGTTAAGTATTTTCAATGTACATTCTTTTTTATTCTTTTTTTTTTTTTATTTTTTTTTTTTTTTTATTTTTTTATTTCTTTTTTTTTTTGTTTTTCCTTACGAAAATCAAGAACGAGAAATAAAATTTCAATAACACGTTCTCCTCATAGATATTATTTCAATACCGGCTTCGAGTATCATTTTAATTTACAATTTAAAATAAAAAATTTGATACATTTTACATATAATTTAATTAAATAACATAAATTAATATTCTCTCGTCGTTACGATCGAAAGAGTCTGTCGTCTATCTTTTAATTAAAATGCATGCATATGTATGTAAAGAAAAAAAAAAAAAAAAAAAAAGAAAAAAAAGAAAAAGAAAGAAAAAGAGAGAGAAGAAAAGAAAATAAAAAAGAAGGAAAAAGAAGAAGAAGGAAAGAAAAGAAGAGAACTGAATATTCGTTTGAAGAGCTTGATGAATGACGTTCGAAAAAAAAAAAATGAAGAAAGGAATAATATATAATAATTTGGAAGTTTAATATCAAATTAATGCATCATTTGCGATGCATTCTTCGTAATATCTAAAACATAATCGAACATCGATGACTGTATACCAGCATCATGTTTCCGGTTGACTATTTAACGAGGGTAAACGTCGACCTAGCTGCTACGACCGTCATAGTGATTTGCAAGGGTGAAAACCGCATAACTAGGACGACCTACAAGAGATATCCTCTCTCTCTCTCTCTCTCTCTCTCTCTCTCTCTCTCTCTCTCTCTCTCTCTCTCTCTATCTATCTATCTCTTTCCTATTCTATATTTCGCTTAGTTCGTTCGTCCTATTGAACCATGTGTCTTTTATTATTCATTCTCGGTCAACTGTCCTCTTTTCTTTATTTTTCTATTCTTCTCTTTTCTTCTTTTCTTTTCTTTTTTTGTTTTTTGGTTTTCTCTTCCCTTTTTTTTCGCGTGTGTGTTCCTACTTTCTTTTCCCTCTTCTTTATTCTTCCGTTACTACATACAAATTTAATACTTAATCCCCCATACATTCTGGAGTTTGGAAACGAGAGTTATTTAAAATTTATAAGTGGATTCGGAAATGGCAGAATGAGAAAACGAAATACTTAGAAATACCTAGTGTATCTCTTTTTTTTTTCTATTTTTTTTCTTTTCTTTTTTTCTTTTTTTTTTTCTTTTACATCTTCATGATGATCTCACTAATTTCAATTATTTCATGGGGGAAGTAAAAAAAAAAAAAAAAAAAAAAGAAAAAAGAAGAAGAAAAGAAAAAAGAAAAGAAAAAGGGACAAAAGCAGAACAAAAAAACGAAGTGATATCAAAATGATTTGAATGAAGTA
>NC_060958.1:8458152-8463152 GCF_910589235.1 Vespa crabro | reverse complement strand
TATAACGTGAATAGTGTTAAGAGAAAATGATATAAATGAAAATGATAATTCCTTTTTACTTTTTTTTTCATGTGTGTGTTTTTGTATATGTATATGTGTGTGCGTGTGCGCGTGTAAAAATATTTAAAATCAAAAAAAGTTTTATTAATTAGATAACTTTACTCCTCCGGTGTTTGTCTTAATGAAACATACTTTCTGTTATTTCGCATCCTGTCAAGTACAGGATCCGAAGAGGATTTAGGTAAATTCTCTTAAGCGATTTTACTGCTATATAACGCTTGAATGAAAATTCTAGCGAGTTCTCTATCCGGGTATACATATATTTTACGTGTAGGAAAACGCTCGTTTCTCCTTTATGATGCTATATATATTTCTAACGTACGATTGCGAGCGCCTTTGTTATGCTGTTACATGGTTACGTTTGGAATTTAATTTAAATTTCGTGGTAGCTCAGAGGGGGATGAGAGGTCGGAAAAATAATGAATATGATAACGCGTTCTTTTGTTTTTCTTTCTTCTCTTTTTTTTTTTTTCTTTTTTTTTTCTTCGTCGTCATTTCTAAGCGTGGCGCATGATAAATATATATACGATAGAATACGCTTTTACAATGGTTACACAACACACTTAATTACACGCTTGACACATGGAAATAAAAGGGTGAAAAACGATAGAAAAGTTCCTGTAAATGATTTGAAAAATTAATTATTTGTCAGCAGATAGACTTTCAGGAAAAAAAAAAAAATATATATATATATATATATATATATATATATTCAAAAGAAATATTTTAAAACAAATATATAATATAAAATAATAATGACGATTCATTATTATGAAAAGTTTCGCAAAGTTTTATAATTCAGCAAAATTTTATAATTCAACAAAGACGAAGCAATTTCTTTTTGAATGTTTTTCTACGTTCGAATTTTATTTGTCTTTAAAATAACGCAAATATTAGGATACGTAGAAAACATTTGGAAAAGTGGTATAAAAAAACGTTATGCATGCGTATATTACTAATTAAGGGAGAGAGAGAAAGAGAGAGAGAAAGAGAGAGAGAGAGAGAGAGAGAGAGAGAGAAAATTCATTAAAAACTGATCAAAGAAAACGGGATGATCAAAGGATTCTTAAAAGTCGATTTTTATAATGTATAATTAAAATCATTATGGCGGTAAACGATGGAAGTGAGATTTTAATCTCGCATTTATTAATATTAATTCATAATAATTATTTAAAATATCTATAGATAGATCGTGCATCTTAACTTACTCTTTGAAATTGATGATGATGATGATGATGATGTTGTTGATGATGATTTTTTGTTGTCTTTAGCTGGCGTTGATCGTCCAACGAGAACCGTATCCTTGAAAAGTGATCGTGGATCAAGAGCATTTCCATCGTTAGAACTGGATACCGTTGTCGAAGAAAGATCTGATCCTGAACAAAGTACTGCATTGGAATTGAGTAGTCCTGACTAGCATACAATATTGGCACCGCCGAGGTTATATTTTATTTTACAATATCTTGACTCTGTAAATTTAAAAATAATAAAGTACATATAAATTAAGAAATTTTTTGTCACGCTTTTTACGTAATATAACAATGAAAAAAAAAAAAAATTGTTTGTCGTATTTTTAATCGAAAAAAATGATAATTGAATATTAAAAAAAAAAAAAAAAAAAATAAATAAAACATCTTCGCGCGAGGAAATTGCTTAATGACGTCGTCAATATATCAATATCCTATAGAACGAGAAAACAAGTCCAGCGATTGGTTCATGCTAACAGCCAATAAGAGATACGCCATATTTAAAAGTAAGAATTACCGCGAAGAATGATTATTTTTAAAATGGTAAAACTTTACAAATTAATTATCTTCCTTCGTGTCAATGAATGTTAATATTAAATTTACAATTTTTTATTTAATGTATAGCTAATATTTATTAGTAATATATATATATATTTTTTTTTTTACAGATCTCCTAGATCGCCCAAATCTTTAGCGGTGCCAATAGACCATAGCCCTCTATGGACAGCTTTGACTCAAGCTAATACAGTATCTACTACTTTTGGAGATACCTAGCAGGAAATTGAAGGCGAGGGCAGTTATATCGAAGCTCTCGTCCTTGATTTGCCAATTATATATTAAAATAAATTTATATTCGCGATGGGATATCTTTCTCAAATATCAGATTAATTAGAAAATTGAACATAATAATTTTTCATGTTTGAAAGTATAATTGAAATCATATAGTAATAACGATAATTATAAAAGAGATAAAAAGAAATAAGATCTATTATTAACAAATAAGCTTTGCATAGGAGGAAAAAAAAATGAAATAGATAATTAAATTTTGTACCGAAACAACAATCATCAAACACGATGTATCAGAATTGTACGTAAAGCTTTTTACACGTTAGTGATAACGACAATTAATTTAATAAGTAGAAATATAATTACTAGATATGCTAATGTAAATATAACTTTGCTAATACATACAAAAAAAAAAAAGAAGAAATAAAATCCTATAAATAGAGAATCGTATAATTAAAGTCCATATAAATGATATTTCTTTTGGTTTCCTTTTTATAATTTTCTAATATCGATTCACTTTAATTATTGCATTCTTAATGAAGAACATAAGAAAATATGAATATTGAGTTTTCATCTTTGTAAATATTTACATATAAATAGGTGTTGTCAACTCATACAAATTATGTCATCACTTAAAAATCATTGATACATAATATTAAATATTAATATATCGATAATAAGTGTTTAAAAGAAAATATTTATATAAGGACACTTTTAATAAGCTTCTTTTAATTTCTTTCATTTTCTTAATAAATGCATATATGCGCCATAATTTCATTTTTCACATTTTTTTTTCTTTTTTTTTTTTATTACAATATTAAAAAAATGTTGATAATAAGGAAACATATATATATTACATTTAAAATCCTGGTATCACTCTTCCTTTTTTTGCAGCTTTTTTAAGTTTATTCGTTTTTTTCTCTCGTTTTCTTTTTGTAATATTTTCTTGCCTTTTCTCTTGTCTTTCTTGTTTAGATTTCTGTACAGACTCTATTCTAGATTCCCACTTCTTAGAACTCCTCTTCTTTTTTAATTCTTGTCGTTTTATTGTGCGTTTCAATAAATCTGGATCGTCCTTAACCTAATATTTTTTATGTATTTACAATGTTATTTATTTTAATGTCAAATAAATGTATTTAATAAAATATTTAACAATTATCATTAACCTTTTCACCGCTGGCTCTTGCAAGGGCCGATTTCCAAGCTTCTTTTTCTTTGATCTCTTCTACTTTGTCTTTTTCACCGGACTGTTCCAATTTCTTTAATTTTTCATTTTTCTGTTGCAAGTGTTGAAGAATTTTCTTCGGATCTTTTTCACTTTTCAACGATTTTTTCTTTGTTCCAATTTCAGAGAAATCAAACTTACTAAAGACCATCTTACCTTCAGAATTAAATATTGGTTTAGGCTTTGGAATTTTTTGCATCTCATTATCTTCAAAATTAAAATTGTTTAAATCAGCTGTTTGCTGTTCCATTCTTACTGACTTCTTCTGCGTTAAACGTTCTTCTTTTTTTGTCTTTTTTTTAATTTTATTCTTTAAAGTTTTCTTTAGAAGTTTCTGTTTGTATCCCAATTTTTTAACGTTCTTTAATTCTTCCAATTTAACATGTAATTCTTCGAAAGTCTGAGCCCTTTTTGTCGTCGCTCCTGGAACTATTAATATTTTATTATACATATATTATTATTATTATATATTATTTCTATGTAAAACAGTTAAATATGAACAAACAAATTTGTAAAAAAAAAAAAAAAAAAAAGAAATATGGATATTTTTGAAACATAATAAAAATGTGTAAAAAAAGATAAAAACCCCTTGCTATAAAATTGTCCTTTTCTTCCTCATCTTCATCCTGGTTGACTGTAATAAAAGAAAATATTACGATACAAATGCTATTTCATGTAAAATATTTTTTGTATATATATTATACTTTTTAGGTTAAGCAATCTAAAAGACATTCTTACCTAATTCGAACATGGGCAAAGGCATTTTCGAATATATATTCGAAATAAATTTATTCTCTTCTTGAAGTATATGCTTCGCTAATTTTGCATTAAAAGTTTTTATCATTTTTAATTGCATATTCTATAAGCTCACGTGTAAATCGTCAAAACCCAAATAAGCCAATATAGACGTAAAATAATATTCCAGATACGTTCTGGGTTTATCGCACGTGAGATGAACGTATACAGCGCCACCGTTCGTACGTTTATAGAATTATCGAGAAAAAGATACATTGAACATTTTTCAATTTATTTTATTGACAAATGATTACTTAATTATAACCACAATGATGTAATTATAATTTTTATTTTCATCATACGTAATATACAAATTGTATAAAGTCTATAATACATCCACTTGTATCATATTTACTATATACATAATTGTCTTATAAATTGTGTATTTTTCCTCATACAAATTTTACATGATTTTATTGGCGACACAATATGTAATAATAATAATAAAAATAATATTACGTTTATATGTTATACAATTAATGTTTATATTTCACATTTCATTGATCTCACCTATTAATTTGTAATTTCTCAATATAATAAAACTTTTATCGGATATAATAAACTTATTATACTTTTTTTCAATTGCTAATGCCTATTCTAACGTTTTAAAATAAACATGACAGTATCTTATAAAGAATTTGTGAATCATTCTCATTAATGACACTGCAATTCGTTTATATTTCTCAAAGAGATCTATAATATATTGAGTACTGTAATCTTCATGCAAATTACCGACAATTATATATTGGGCAATTATAATTTTAGAGTTTGTTAAATGAATGATTACAGTATAGATAAGATTAGAAAACTTAATGGTATTGTATGTGATTATATTCTGACTATTTAAATTATGTATCTTTTTGTGTTTTTGAAACAATTCATTTGGA
>NC_060958.1:8445652-8453152 GCF_910589235.1 Vespa crabro | reverse complement strand
TGTAATACATAGTTAATATGTAATATATAATATATGCATGTGTACATATATATATATATATATATATATATATATATACCTTCGACTATTTCAACGCCGATCGAGAGAACATGCTCGAGAGCGTACGATAAGAGAGAGCTCTTTATCTCTGCGAATTAATATTTGCTTATAATCGCTAACGTCACGGATCCTCGTGTGCGCCGAATAATCCCTCGGAAACGATTCGCGTTCCGATCGTGTTCTCTCTCTCTCTCTCTCTCTCTCTCTCTCTCTCTTTTTTCTATTTTTCTCTTCTCTTCATTCTTTATATCTCGTACGTTTTATGTTACAGGAAACACACACTGAATTGCCACAGAATGAAACCTGCCCTGTTCTCGGTGCTCTGCGAGATCAAAGAGAAAACAGGTGAGCGATTATTCACATGTATAACATGTTTTTTCTTTTATTTTTTTTTTTTTTTTTCTCTTTTTTCGCCGCTATTTTCTTCATTAAATGTTCACCATGTTTCTCTTCTCTGTCGATATATTTTTAACTTAACGTAAGTCTCGTATATGTGCATATGATATAATATATTTTTATTATTCTTTCGATAATCGAACGCTTTTCTTCTCGTAATTACTTATTAATTACTTATTAATCGTTACGATTATCGTTACGACGACGATCCGAAACTATTTTTATATATATATATATATATAAATTGTCTATAGTAAATCGAATTAATCGGGTCTTTATGGGTTCAAATTTTTATGATAAATATTTCTAAATATATTTCTAAAATGGAACATATATTTTTTTTTTTTTTTTTTTTTTTTTTAATGGCTAAGGAATGGGCTCAAAGATTAATATTTCCTATTTGATGTTTACCAATTTTATTTTCCAACTTGACAGTAACAAATTGGCCACACCCTTTGATCTTTACATCGTATCAAAGTTTAATCTTTAACTGAAGTTAATCTCATACACCATTCAATATCTATAATAAATAATCTTAATAAATATTAAGAGGAAACTCACATAATACGGAATTGACAAGACGAATGCCGGTTAAGTGACGCGTCGCTTTCGTCGTGACGCTTTCATTGCGTCGTGTTTCTCGAATAGGAACGTGAATATTCTAGAAATAAATAGAATATTCTAGTTTTTTCTAAATATAAAATTCTATCACGATTGTTAAACTTTTCATCATTGATAATTATCTACGAGCATTCACGACAATTAAAAACGATTCACACATTTCAATTCAATAATATTATAATAAATATTATAATATGTCGCTTGACATATTTTTTGTTATATCTTCTCTAACGCGACATTGTACCAAGTACTACTGTTCCTATAGGGGAAAAAAAAAAAAAAAAAAAAAAAAAAAAAAAAAATGAAACGACATCGTGGTCGTCGTTGGCTACGATCTCTGATACAAATAAAAAACAAAAAAAAAGAAAAAAGAATTTCTTTTTTTTTTTTTTTCTGGACAACGATCGATGATCGAACACACGCACGATGAAAGAACGAATAAAAATGTGTGAATGATATTATCTACCTTTAAATAACATCACACATGTTAACGTTAAAATCACACATTAAAGACCGAACAACACGCAATCGGAATTAAAGATCTAACTTAGAATGTACTTGAAAATTTTTTTAACGATCTTTATATCTCTTTCTCACGATATTAGAATCTGATTGTTACAACACGCTCTTTTCTACAAAAGAAAAAAAAAAATTCGTTTTAATATCGTCGAATTAATAAGAAGAAAAACAAAACTTGTGTTACACGCAACTGGTTAGGATTTACATATACTTTGTAGTTTGTGCGTTTCTTAAGACTATCGACGATAACGTGATTATCGCATTACTGTCTCGATCTTTTCGAAAAGATGGGGTGATTCTTAAATAGAGCGAGCGAGAGAGAGATCCCTATCTCGAGAAAAGGAATATGTCGTTTGGACCCCTTCCCTTTCTCTCTTTCTCTTTCTCTCTCTAGCTGCACCCTTACGAGTCCGACCCCTGCGCACCCATTCGAAACTCGTAAACATAATTTTTATGCGATGTTTGGATTACTTTTACGCGCGGATCAAGAGACCACGAAACGCGCAATTATTTTTCGACCGTTCTGCGGGTGTGCTCAAAATGAACGAAATAGAGGAGGGGTTGTTTCTCCCTTTTCATTCCGAAGCTTTTCCTACGAGTACTGTTTAGTAGGGTGAACTATACTCTCTCGTACGATACACCCCCGCTTCCTCCCCTTTCTACTTTCCCTTTTCTATTTGTATTTTTCTTTTTTTTTCTTTTTTTTATATATATATATAGAATATATACGTATATACACATACAATACATATCCATATATATATATATATATATATATATATATATATATAATATATTGAATATTGAAATTTAATAAGAGTCAAGAAACTTATGTTCGAGCGAACGAATGGTGCGAATGACTATTTCTATCTCTCTTTTTCTTTGTCAAGTGGACGATGTCTTCTCGATGATAATATGCCCGTAAAGAAAGATATATGAAAAAATGTGTTCGCGCGCGGGCGCACGTGAATTATAGTTAAGTAAGCTTGGAAAGTGGTAGAGATCGAGAAATATCGAGAGAGAGAGAGAGAGAGAGAGAGAGAGAGAGAGAGAGAGAGAGAGAGAGAGAGAGAGAGAGAGAGAGAGAGATAAGGGAGGAAAAGAGTTGGAAAATGTAGTAAGATGTGAAGAGAGAAAACGGTGAGTTAGGGAGAAAGAGAAAGAGAGAGAGAGAAACTGTGGTGGCTTGCGCCAGAGTTTATGGGCATTGCCTGACGAGGCAGTGAAAAAGTACTAAAACCAAGAGGAACAGATAAACGCTATGTTAAGCAGACCATTTTACCAGCCATTTAATATAATCGGCTCTCTCGCGAAGCCTCGGATAACTTCGGATCAGGGCCGTACGAATTGGTCTCTCTCACTCTCTCTCACTCTCTCTGACTCTCTCTCACTCTCTCTCTCTCTCTCTCTCTCTCTCTCTCTCTCTTCTATCTCTCTTTCTCTTTCATTCTTTTTTTTTCTTTCTTATGAATTTCTATCTCAGTTTCTCTTGATCGGATAACGTCGATATTTATTCGAATTTCTTCGACGACGAGTGGTCTCGATTCGTCACGGTCGAACGGGTCCGAGTTTCTCGGACGTTTGACACCACCACTGATATCTTTTCTTTTCGTCGAAGGGGAAAAAAAAGGAAAGAAAAAGGAGGGGCAAAAGAAAAAGAAAGGAAAGAAAAAAAGCCGTTTTGGATAAACCCTCTTTTCGCTTCGTCTCGATTTCCCGTGGGAGGACCACGATAGAAAGAGACTCCCCTCGAAATCCGTGGGATTTTCTTTGGCCTACCTTCTCTCTGAACGAACTTCTAATCCCTTTTTTCTCTCCGCCCCCCTTTTTTCTTTTTCTATCTATTTATCTATCTATCTATCTCTCTCTCTCTCTCTCTCTCTCTCTCTCTCTCTCTCTTTTTCTCTATTTCTCTCTCTCTCTCTCATCTTGGTCATTCTTACTCCTTAGTGTGGTATCTTTTTTTGCTTGGAACGATTTCGAGTCTTCGTATGAAAAGTTCAAGGGTTCATGCTCACGTCTCGAAAAAAAGAAAAAGAGAGATAGATAGATAAAGAGAGAGAGAGAGAGAGAGAGAGAGAGAGAGAGAGAGAGAGAGAGAGAGAGAGAGAGAGAGAGAGAGAGAGAAAGAGAAAGAGAAAGAGAAAGAGAAATAGACATATGGAATTCGATTTGTTAGAAGCAAAAGAGTCGCATCGCGCTAGTTAACTCCGATTTCGCGGCTTTAAAACAATGCTAACGCGGTTGAGTTCCGGTGCAACAATTAAAAATCCATACTCGATTTGGACGACGGCCAGCAGCGGTATGTAATTCTATTTCGTCGTAACACGCATACATGGTTTCACTTTTGCTCGCTCACAACGCTGACACTTTTCCTTTCCCCTCTCTTTAATATTTCTCTCTCTCTCTCTCTCTCTCTCTCTCTCTCTCTCTTTCTCATTCTCTCTCTTGTTCTCTCTCTTTCCCCCACCTTCGTAAAGAGAACGACGAGGAGAAGGTCATCGAACTTGGTGATTTCGATTTCTTCGATCAATAGTTCCCATCGATCGATCGATTGATCGTTAGATAGATGGATAGATTTATTGATCAAATGTTAACAACGTTTAATGGGTTAATTGGACGCGGCATACTGGTTTAATTAGAAGCTATCAGACGATCTTCCGCATATCATTCTTTCGATTTCATTTTTATTTTTATCATTTTATTCGATCGATTATTTTTTCTTTCCTCTTTTTGTTGATCCTCTTCACAGTATTCTAAGGTGTACCAGAGAGAGAGATAGCGAAAAAAGATTGTGGCTCTTCTCGAAGATCCTTAGAAGAGAGGAGGATCACGTTGCTGGACCAATGGGTAAAGAGAGAGAGAAAGGGAGAGAAAGACTTCGTTTCGCATTCCTCTACGTATCTTATTCGTTTTGCGATTTTGCTCTCTTTGCGGCACGACTTCCCTCTTGGCGGTTCCCTAAGGGCTCCGACGGTCCTAAGGCCCTACTACCTACTCCGATATATTGTCGGGGAGATCATTATTTGCTCGCTTTACGAGTCTCTTTTTCTCTTTTCTCTCTCTCTCTCTCTCTCTCTCTCTCTCTCTCTCTCTTTCTCGTATCTTTCATTCGCGTCGATGTCTTTCGACAGATACTAAAAAAAGAATCGACAATGTCGAAAAAGAGAATCGATGGATTCCATTTCGTTGGAACTTTTCTTCGTTTTTTTTTTTAATAAACACACTTCGATATTATACGTCGTAATAATATTAATAATTATAAACTGACATAGTAATGACTGAGTTAATAACAGGCACGATGTTCTTATTATGGTTCGTTGCTAATTATTACATTTCTTTATTCCCGTTAATCATTTTCTACATTCTACATTAAATGGTCGATAAAACATGGTTAGTTACATATATACAATATTTACACACATATATATATGTGTGTATACATATATATATATATATATATATATATATATATATGTATGTATACGTATGTCGATGAAAGCGTGAGTCTAAAGGGCGTGCTCTCATTTATCTTCCTAGTCTCGAAGATAATTATTGAAATAATGTCTTTGTTTCTTTTATTTTATTTTATTTTATTTTTATTTTTTTTTTTTTAATTTTTTTTTATTTTTTTGTTATTATTATTTTTCTTTAACTTCGTAGTGAGAAGTAGAAAGAAAGATAGTGAGAGAGAGAGAGAGAGAGCTTTCGATTTTCCAAGAGATGACGCCACTCATCTCGACTTTGCTTGGAATGTCGCTCCCCTAGCTTCGACTCGTTTTTCTTTTTATTTTTTCCTCTTTCCCTCTCTCTCTCTCTCTCTCTCTCTCTCTCTCTCTCTCTCTCTCTCTCTCTCTCTCTCTCTCTCTCTTACTCTCTCTCTTAATCTCAATCTCTATCTCTTTCTTTCTGTATATTCTTTCTCTCTCTCCACCACATGTCCAGTCCCTACATGCAGATGGGGTCCCAGCAGCCAAGGTGAACCAGCCAGTTCCTCTCCCGAGATTCAAACTTCTTTGGTGCTCGGCTAACGAGATTTGTCCGATTCGTAGCCGTTCTCGCATTGTGCCTTGATTTATTACGAAAGAATTTTCAAAGGAGCAAGAGATTAAACCAGACTTCACATTTATAACCATATATATATATATATATACGTGTGTATGTATGTGTATAAGCATATATATATGTACGTATGTATGTATGTATTAATGTAATATATATATATATATATATATATATATATATATGTATATGTGTGCATGTGTGGGTGTATACCACTTGTTTTCATGATCGTTTTATCATAATACGAGTACTTTAACTAACTTCTCAACGTTCGGAAGGAAAATAATACGAACGAAACGTCTAGGATGAATAGACAAAGGAGAAATTGGCAAATTCGCACGAGAATTTGCATTCTCCTGATTTTTCACAATGCAAAAGAATGAATCGTACATTGGATATAAGCCCCTTTTATTCGCACGGAGTTACTGACCGGAAGCGATTCCCGTCATGGTCGTCGCTCCTCACGTCCGACTCGAACTATTCATTTTCTTCTTTTTCTTCGTCTTCTTCTTCCTCTTTTATTTCTTCTTCTTCTTCTTCTTCTTATTATTATTATTATTATTATCCTTTTCTTGTTAATTAATGCAAAAACACGTCAAATCATAAATCAAATTTTGAACGGCGATATCCGTAAGAATAACCTTCAATTCTCCGACATTTTCGACCATATTATCCATTGAAAGATATTTTTTTTCTTTTCTTTCTTTTTTTTCTGTCCCTTTTAAAAATTTCGTTTCTTATTTATTACTTTATTATTTTCTACACGTCCGTGAGAAAGTATGTCTCTTTGGATATATTGGAGAGTCGATTTTTCAAATGTGAGCTATTAAAATTTTCGATTATTATTATTATTATTATTATCGTTATTTAAGTTTTGTCAAGGATCTTTTCTTTTTTCTTTTTTTTTTTTCTTTTTTTTCTTTTTCTTTTTTTTATTCTTTCGGTAAATCGTAGTATTTTTCGAGTAGAGTTGATTCTCGAAAAAAATAATCGAGAACTCTCCCTAGGTCGTCGTACAGAGACGATAAACGTCTCCGAGCGTCGCGACGCCGATGAAAGAGTAAGAGAGAGACCGCTTTTGCGGATTTTCTCGTACGTATGTACTTACACGGTCGTTCATATATACGCAGAGAAACACACACACACACACACACACACATGTGCAGAAAAGTGCTTACGCGGAGTGTGCTGTAATATGAGAGTGTGTGAGGCTGGATTTAACAAACCATACGTTACGCTGCGATAAAATCTCGCAAACCTATAAACTTCAGGTTCTCGGACTAGGTGCGGGTACGTTATATCATAAAAATCCAGTAAAATAAGCTCGTAAACCGCGAAGTAAAGAGAGAGAGAGAGAGTGAGAGAGAGAGAGAAAGAGAGAGGTATCGTACGGTATAAGCTCTCTTGACTCTTGTACGTGTAATTCACGTGTCGGTCTCTTATGTTATGCATAAGAACATAAGAATAATTTCTATTCTATTGTGATCGATGACATTTGAAAAAGAGGAAGAAAAGATGAACGAAAAATATCAAAATATATAAATAAATAAATAAATAAATAAATAAAAAAGAAAATAAAAGAAAAGAACTTTTAATTAAGATCAATTCTCAAAGAGTATAGAAAAATGGATAGAATTCTTCTATTTCGGTGATACTCTCATTACTATGAATATGTGTATATAAAAGAGAAATGAAAGAAGATATAAATGATGATATAGAAATAGTGAGTGAGTGAGAGAGAGCAGCTATATTCATTAAACTCTGCGTTCATTATGAAATCTCATTGAGATCGATCACGTTTGAAAAAAAAAGAGAGAACAACAACAAAGAAAAAAGAAAAGG
>NC_060958.1:8434351-8445152 GCF_910589235.1 Vespa crabro | reverse complement strand
ATATATATATACGCATATATATATACGTATATGTATATAACGTGGGTGGTTAGAGAGAAAGAGAAGAAGAGAAAGAGGGAGGGATGAGGGGTGAGGGTGAGGGTGAGGGTGAGGGTGTGGGTGCGTGGCGCGTTCTCACCGACTCAGAAACTCACTCGCGTGTTGGTCGACGCGAGAGCCACTCGATCAATACGCCACGTTGCCTCCTGCACCTCCACCCCCAAAGAGCGAGAGCGAGAGCGAGAGAGAGCGAGAGCGAGAGAGAGCGAGAGCGAGAGAGAGCGAGAGCGAGAGAGAGCGAGAGAGAGAGAGAGCGTGCGCCCTTTCTCCCCACCTCTTGGACTCTTCGTGGAAAAAGGACGAAGTCCTTCTTTATCTCTCTCTCTTTCTCTCTCTTTCTCTTTTTCTTTCTCTTTCTTTCTTTCTTTTTTTACGAAAATGCACGGAGATCGCGTTCAACGATTTATATAATGTCGATAAAACAACGGAAAAACGCTGCCGATTCTTTTCTTACGGCATTTGCTCGCAGTCTAACCGGCAACCAACCGCAGTTAGATTTATTCTCCAGTCGATAATGTCCACGTTCGAGTTTCGCGTGGGCGTATCGTCGCTTTCAAAAAAAGGAAGAAAAAGGTACGTCTGTGGGAGTCGTCATTGTTGTCGTTGTTGTTGTTGTTGTCGTCGTCGTCGTCGTCGTCGTCGTTAGTCGTTGCTAGTCGGAAGTTCTTATTCGAAGATACCCCTCGTAAAAAGGACTATCATTGTTTGCATGTGCCCCCCCCCCTCTCCGAGTTTGTCTATTTATTTAATCGATTCTTCTTTTCTCTCTTTCTCAACTTCTTGGAATTTTCCATTCGCGAACGTGCTTACGTTCCGCGGCCATATCCTTCGAGAACACGTATGTACGTTTCTTGAGTTACGTTCGATACTTTTCGAGAAAAAACAGAGAGAGAGAGAGAGAGAGAGAGAAAGAGAAAGAGAAAGAGAGAGAGAGAGAGAGGTCGAAGGGTCGAGCTTTGACCAGCACCAAGCGTATACGGACCTTCTTTCAACTACCACCCCTCTTCGTGAACTAGAGGAAGATAAAAAGAGAAAGAAAAAGGGGCGTGTATATATATAGTACGACGACCGGCACACATTCGGTACACCTGCGCTGTATATTGCGGAAAATGCCGGACTTGCCAGGCAATAAGAATTTCTTTTTCCACCGTTCCCCTCTTTCCTCGCTTTGCGCAACGTTTTATTAATACCATCACGTTTCTTCTTTCCTCTTTTCCTTCACCATCCCACCCGATTTCCCCTCTTGCTACACCCCCTGTCCCCCTCTCCCGGCCCTCTCATATCCTTTTCCTCCTTTTCTTCTTAGAATGTGACGTATCTGTGAACTCTTAGAAAAGGAGTACGTCGTGTCATCGTCTAACGTGTCTATACCTATCTCTTCTTTCGTAAGTTCTAACAATTCTTCCTCTTTCTTCTTCTCTCCTTTTAACAAGACGAATCGCAAGAATTCTAAATGGCGTACGAAGATAGAATAACGTTCGCAGCCGGGTCCTCGAAAAGTCATCATCACAGATCCTTCCCTTGTAGAAGAGGGCGGACTTATACCATAGGACTCCTCCGAGGATTCTCCAGATGCAACGCTTCAATAACGAACTCCAAGCGAGAAGCTTAATTTACCAGGAACACTCTACCATCCCTCCTCCTTCTCCTCATCCCTCTTCTCCATCTTCCTCTTCTCCTTCTTCTCCTCCTTCTCCTCCTTCTTCTTCTTCTCCTTCTCTTTCCTTTACGATCTCGTACATATATTTCCTCAGAATGCTTTCTCTCTTCTCCTTCTCCTTCTCCTTCGTTTTCCTTTCTCCCAACCCTAAGAGTCGTCCTACTAGCTCGTTGTTACGTTCTTCTTGCATTTGTGTGCATCAAGAAGCCAGCCTGCCTAGCTGGCTTAGTATATATAGTACATCCACCGTGTGGAGAGAGTACATAGCACGATGGACCATTTTGCAGCATTCCTGGTTCTCTCCCTCTCTCTCTCTCTCTCTCTCTCTCTCTCTCTCTCTCTCTCTCTCGTTATAACATTCGCGTTTCATTAAAAGATCTAGCCGGAGCTCTTGGCGCAGTTACCCGCACCAGCGTACATGGACTGGCTGTCAAGTCAAGCGTATTGAGTTTAGATACTGTAAGAGTGGGAAAGAGAGAGAGAGAGAGAGAGAGGGAGAGGGAGAGGGAGAGAGAGGGAATTTGAAATTTATAGTATCATAAGTTCTATCAATAGGAAATGGATCTAATGAGAAAATAGATATGTGAAGATATATAAATATGTAGGTGGAAATTAGATTATATAATACTTGATGTTACGAGATTTAAAATTTAAAACTTTATGAAATCTATCGATCGGACGATATAAAATTATTTTTTATTGTAAATGTTAATTATCATTGATTTGTTATAAAACTTTGTTTCAAGTTACGGAATAAAGAATTTGTGCCATTGATATATAACGAAATGAGTAAATATAATTAACATTCAAAATGATATAATATATATGAAATATGAAATTCTATGAATAATTAATTATAAAATTATGTATTTTTTTTTTTTTTTTTTTCTAGAGAAGCTAATATTATTATTTGTACGTACATGTGCGTATATTTTGTGATCGATTAATAATGAGAAAAAAAAAAAAAGAAAAATAATAATATAATGTAATGAAAAAAATTTCTAATCTAATTAATGGGCGGGAGATGATAAAGAGAGAGATAATTTCTGAAGAAAAGATATGAGAGAAAGGGAGAGACAGTGTCAGAGATAGAGAGAGATATATAGAGAGGTGTAGGTATGCTAAATAAAAAATCGGGTATTTTTTTTAATCATGAAATTATCCACTTCAGGCTATATTACGATTTTCGATAAATATTTGAACGACGTTAAGTTCGGTAGCCACGTAGACGGCGAGGATGCTTTAAACGAGAGCCCCTACCGATGTTTGCCCCCGGCTTCATGTACTTGTAAAGAGCGACCGGCAACTTTATTAGAGTCGCTTTTATTACTAGCCTCGCTCGTGGTAACCACAGAGCGGTGAGTTATCGTGGCTGCGTTGTTTCCCTCCTCTCTTTCTCTCTCTCTCTCTCTCTCTCTCTCTCTCTCTCTCTCTCTCTCTTTCGATGGTCCATGGGAAAAACACCATAGAGAAAGATAGATAGTCAGAGAAATAAAGAAAGAAAGGAATAAAGAAAGAAGACAAGAGAGAGAGAGAGAGAGAGAGAAAGGAAAAATACACGAGATAATTTGCAACCAGAAAATGAAACTTTTCTCTTTCTCTTCTTTTCTTTCTTTTCTTTTCTTTTCTTTTTTTTTTTTATCTTTTATTATTAATTCCTTTTTTTTTTTATTTTTTTATTATTATTATTTTTTTTTTTTAACGGCAAAATTACGTTCTCTTTTCGCATAATTTTATGAGGTGCTGATTCGAAAATTTTCTCTTTCCCTCTTTTTCCTTTACTAAAATAGAAAAAAGAAAAGGGATAGGAAAAAGACAGATCGACGAAAGTACTTACGTACATACTTATAGAAAGGTACGTGTATGTATATATTAATATATATCTATATATATATATATATATATATATATATACATATATATACATACGTATATAAAAGCGATGAAGACGCAAACGCAGCATCGTCCGCGATAATGCGGTATAATGTCGAACGTAAGGCACCATGGAGGAGTTTGGAATGGAGGAGGGGTAGCCAAGAGTAATTTCCCGTCGGCGAAGACGGGGGGTCGCGTCCCTTTCGACGTTTACGACGTGTTTTACGCGATCAAGGCGAGCAGTAACAATTATTGGGCGATTTCGCGGCCGTAAAATTTTATTCGAGCTCCGCGCGATCGCCATCCCCCGTTCCTTCTCTTCCTTCCTCGTGTTGTAACAATACGACGGAGAAAGAACGGGGTGAGATCCCTGTTTTTTTTCCTTCTTTTTCTTTTTTGTTTTTTGTTTTTTGTTATTTTTTTTCATCCTCATATCTCCTACCCTCAGTCTCGCCAAAAGGGAGATGATCTCCTTCGGTTCGGTCCTGCATCTCGAGCGTCGACTTCTTTTTTTTTTTTTTTCTTTTTTTCTCCTACGTTACGAACTTCGTAACGTATTCCTCCTTTGTTCTTTCCCAATCAAATTGCTTTTTATTCACGGTAATAACATCGGCAATTTAATTCTCTAATACCTAAGTAATAATTTTGTTTTCTTTGATAACGACAAAAACGTGACAAGTAAGTATGATCGTGTAATTTAAAAATTAAAACGAATGTAACGTATGTAATTCTACTGATAAAAAAAATTTTAATTAATTTACTTGGAAAATTAGTATATTACATGTCGAACAACTTAATGTAATATTATGCGATCTGCGTAGTGTCATAAAATTGAACGGTTAAATAAAGAAAATTACGAAGTTACACGATACGGATTATATTTTCTTACGGGTATCATATTATGGTGCTTCGTTTTCTTTTCTCCCTTTTTCTCAGAATTATACAAGGACGCCATTTTAAATTTTACGAAGTTCTACGATGGTAGACTTCATCTCGCGCTACCGATAATGTTAGCTCGTTATTTAAACAAGTTAATTGCGATTCAACTTGTAGAACCATACACCTGTCGTAATATCTGCTCGTAAGATACTTTAATCTTGCCACGATGTAATTTGAAAATTTTATTAAAAATACAAGAGTCGTAAGGTGTGTAAGGGAAGAGAGAAAGAAGGATATTTCTCGTTGAATGGAATGAGATGAGAGAGAGAGAGAGAGAGAGAGAGAGAGAGAGAGAGAGAAAGAGAAAAAGAGAAAAAGAGATAGAGAGAGAGAAAGGGTAGGATCGATGACCGTGAGGTCGTTTCAGACAGCCGGTGTACGTCGGGCGCCGCTTGTCCTCAGCATTTGGCCGCGTTTTCGCGTCGACTTTTGATTTACGTTAGCTGGAAAAGCCATGGCGAAGTGAACAGAAGAGAGGAGCATCGCCGGAAGTTCCTGATAAAAGAGAGAAAGAGAGAGAAAGAGAAAGATAGAAAGAAAGAAAGAGAAGGAAGAAGAAGAAGAAGAAGAAGACGACGTCGACGACGACGACGACGAAACCGGAGATACGGTCCAATGAGCTCTGAGTGTACCAACAGAATAGAACCTCCATCCCATTTTCTCTCCCATTCTCTCTCCCTTCCTCTTTCTCTTCTACCTCGAGAAAAACATTACCTCTATCCTCCTCTCGTCTCTCGGTCCAAGATCGTTTTGCCACCGCGCGAGAGAAAAGCTACACAGAGAGAAAATTCTTTTGGTCGTTCGACGGAAGCTTGAAACTGACGTAAAGCTCAAAAGGTACCGAACTTTTCTTTTTTCTAGTCACGATGTCGATGAAGTGTATATCGCGTATATATATACCCACCTTTTTTATCCTGAACGGGATCACAGAAAGATGGTATTCGCTTGTTGTTACATTTTTGTAGGATAAAGGATAAAAAGAAGAAAAATAAAATAATACAAATATATATATATATAACCTAGAGAAAAGATGAAAAAAGAAAAAGAAAGAAAGAGGCGAAAGGAATAAGAAAATAATCGAATGTATCAATTGCATCAAAGGACACGTTAATCTTACGAAGATAATTGGAAAAAGTCCATCTATCTATCTATCTATCTATCTATCTATCTAATCTATCTATAACTACCTACCTATCTATTTATCTATTCGTATCTTTTTACGTCGACTATGATATTCCTCTTTCTTACTTTTTTTTTTCTTTTCTTTTTTTCTCAAACGTAATTGAAATCGGCACGCGAGAAAGGAAGAAAGGAGGACCCAACACACAGAGAGAGAGAGAGAAAGAGAGAGAGAGAACCAACCACCGTAGTCGCCAATGAAAGAATCGAATTCGAAGAGGGAAAGAGCGTGAAAGGCGATATCAACGGGTGCGATAGAATATCTCTCGTGGCTTGATTTCCTTCCTAAATCAAAAGAGGACGGGATATTCTTGCAGTTCGGTGTCGATATCAGATCCCTCGGGCACCGCTCATCCTCTTACTCTTTCTCTCTCTCTCTCTCTCTCTCTCTCTGTCTTCTTTTGCTATGCTATACGAGAAATAGAGAAGAGAGAGAGAGAGAGAGAGTGTGGAAGGGCGGGAGAGGGAGAGAGAGAGAGAGAGAGAGGAGTTCACCGCTACTCGAATTCACCCTCGAATTAAAAGAGCCGCCATTTCGTCCTTTCTTACCCTTCCCTTTTCATCCTCCTTCAATCAATCCATGATGGTTCTTCGTACATGGTTCTGTTTAGATTAGGAACAGCGTGAGAATGGACGATTGCGAGAGAGCAGAGAGGGAGAAAGAGAAAGAGGAAGAAAGAGAGATAAAAAAAGATTGTTCAAACGAAAAAAAAAAAAGAAGAAGAAGAAGAACAAGAAGAAAAAAAGGAAGAATATTTCCATTGGAACTTTCGCTGACGAAGTCCTTCAAAACCTACTTTTGATCCATCGTTCTCATCGTTATCGACGTTGACAATTTTGATTATGTTCTCCGGGAAATAATTCCCATTGATACGTTTTTAACGCGCGACAAAAAATTATAGAGTTACTTACGATGAGATAACGAACGAAATTTTGTCCTTACTTTTTCCATCGTTCACAATTACTCGGCAAAAATTTCTGCCGAATCAAGCACTTTTCTCCCTTCCCCTCCATATATACTTCCCCATTCCTTCGAATTTTTTTTTCTCTCTAACCACCCACCCACCCAACCGACCTATCTACCTCTCTACCTTTATCTGCCTCCCTGCATTCTCTCTCTCTCTCTCTCTCTCTCTCTCTCTCTCTCTCTCTCTCTCTCTCTCTCTCTCTCTCTCTCTCCCTCTCTCATTGACTCTTTCTTTTCCCGGTTTTTCTTTTTCTTTTTTTTCTTTCTTCCTTCCCTTCCTTTCTTTTTTTCTTTTTTTCTTTTTCTTTTTCTTTTTTTTAATCCTCTCCACTCCCCTTTTCGGAACGCGAAAACTGGATAGTGGCGAACGGCCGACAACCCTTTGTTAACGTGCCTTATCTTAATTGCTTTCACGGCTTCCCGTTTAGATCAATACACACAGTGTCGCAGCAGCACGGCCGTTCTGCAACACCATCGCCCTGAAACCCGCTTCACGAATCCAAATTATCCCGAGGGTTGTTTCGACGAAGGGTGGAAAGAGATAGAGAGAGATAGATAGATAGATAGAGAGGGGGAAGAGTACTCTCTCTCTGTCTTCCTTTCTCCGTCTCTCTCTCTCTCTCTCTCTCTCTCTCTCTCTCTCTCTCTTGGACGTGTTAGCTCGTTGCATATTTTAGAAGCGTTGCCTCGAATTTTACATTCCTCTTCGCGAGCCCTCACGCTATCCAGCTCACTGATTCATTACATCTACGTTCCAACGCGGCTGGATCGGGAAATTAGATTTGCAAACGTCAGGGATATCGATTAATCGTTCGTGCAGCATCAATGGATCACCTTTACGTAGTAGTCAGCTCAATTTCGTTAACCTTCCATTGATCGTTAAAATTTTAGATACTCCGATCTCAGTTCAATCTGATTATTTTTATTGGTCATTTTTCATATACAGGATATTCGAAAAGTTATCGCTGCTTATTCATTACTTTTTATATATATATATATATATATATATATATATATATATATATACTATTTTCATTGATAAATAAAGCAATTATATCGTTTGATATCTTTAACTCGTCCACAAAATAATTATTTATAATTTATAAATATAAATATCTATATATAATATATACATATATCGACGTCGTTTTTACCTTTTTTCTTTTTTTTTTCTTTTTTTTTTTCTTTTTTTAAAGATTATTTTATTCATTTAGGAATCGTTCGTTCACTTGTTTTTATTATTAATTAAATACGTAATCACTGTGCCTATATTGCCTATGAATTAGTTGCATCGAAGAGATCAGCGATCTTTAATGGGGTGTCATATTAATACAACTTGCTTACGAACGACCCTCGAAACCGGCGAGCGTTTACGTGCACGTTGCACGCGTGTACTCTTGTGCATCGACCGAAGAAGACAGAGACAGAGACAGAGACAGAGAGAGAGAGAGAGAGAGAGAGAGAGAGAGAGAGAGAGAGAGAGAGAGAGAGAGAGAGAGAGAGAGAGAGAGAGAGAGAGAGAGAGAGAGAGAGAGAGAGTTGATATGCTCAAAAGGAGGACAAGAACGAGAGAGAGAGAGAGAGAGAGAGAGAGAGAGAGAGAGAGAGAGAGAGAGAGAGAGAGAAAGAGAGAGAGAGAGGAGACATCAGGCAGACCGTCTGAGTCGTAAAATGTTAACTGCTAGTAAAACTGAGTTTACGCGCTTGTAAGGACCCCCGTAGGAAGCTGCCACCCCCTCGACGTGGCACGAAGGGCCGCCCCTTACACCCCCTAATGGCCAGATTATTGCCCGTAAGCCACCCCCGCCTCTTCATCGGCCAAGCTTCGTCGTGTCGTCTCGAAGGCGTGCACGAGCGCACATTCGCCTTCGAAATTCTTAGAAAATAATTTTCGTACGACGTTTAATTTCTTCTGACACGCCTTTAAATATACTCCTCTCTCTCTCTCTCTCTCTCTCTCTCTCTCTCTCTCTCTCTCTCATTCTGTCTCTCTGTTTCTATCTTTATTTCTTTTTATCCTCTTATTTTACTTCCTCTTTTTCTTCTCCTTCATTTCGCTTCGTTTAACTGCTCCTTCTTCTTGATTCTCGACGACGCGACGCATTAAAATCGACCTGCATGAGTTTTCTTCGGTGATCATATTCGATCGCTATTTTTACGATCTCGATCCGATCAAATGATCTTTTTAAGATGTCGTCGTCGTCGACGTCGTCGTATACTTGTGTCGATGCGGTGCTTCGTTGAACATGATATATATATATATATATATATATATATATATATATATATATATATATATATATCGTTTTGCGATTTTACTATCGCCGACTATTTCGTTATAAATATAAATAATTAAACATGGAAAAACAAATTATAAATTGTAATTACATTTCTGTAAATTTTATAAGTATTTCATTAATAATGTCGATCTCTTATAACGCTTTTATAAAATTATTACGAATCGTTGTCGTAAAAAAATTAATTAGAAAAAAATAATGTTATAATCCTTTGAAATGGTTTTTGAAATATATATAAAACGCGATGGTTGGAATCTGATGTATTTATTTAAAAAAAACATTCGTTTAATTATACCGATATCATTATTTTTTCTTGTTCTTTTTTTGATCATTTATCTATATGTTCAGAAAGAATTATTTTACATTAATTAAAGGATACAAATATTTTAGTTTTATCGTCTACGATTTTAAAGGATCCGACATTACGTCTCTAGATCGAAGAAATAATTCACTCGGTCAAATAAATTAAGTACTTAATCGTTTTAAACGGTAATTCGATGAAAAAAAAAAACTTGCGACATTATTTTTTCTTTGTTTTTTTTTTTCTCCAATCTACAAATTTCATTCTTAAAAGTGAAACACATATTGAAAATGACAAAAAATTCTCACTGATATTATCTATAACAATTAATTATTGTTTTCGTTAATAAGGTATGTAAAGGCTCGTAGAGTTCCTTTATAAATTTCGTTTACGTATTTTTTTTTCTTTTTTTTTTTTTTTTTTCAACAAACCTTTTCCGCGTTTCTCTCACCTTTTCTTTTCTTTTTTTTTTTTTCTCTTTTTTTTCTTTTCTTTCGAACAACTGCATAGTAAAATCTTTTATTTTTAATTATTCGCAACTATCGCGAAAACTTTTCTCTCGACGAATACAATGGCACGAGACGGAACAAGAACGAATATAAAAGTTTTAATGGCGGTGTCGAGTCTTCCTTTATACTTGCCTATCGTTAACTTATTCTTAACTCGTTTCGTAGAAACGTCCAAAAGATTTTTCCTAGTTACGATTTTGGGATCTTTGAGATATAAGGGTATTCGTCCGTACGTCTTAAATTTTCTCCCTCATCTCTCCCTCTCCCCCCCCCCCCCTCCAAAAAAAAACGAAAAACAGGCAAAAAAAAAAAAAGAAAGAAAGAAAGAAGGGGAAAAAAATTACGAGTTGAAAATAAAATCAATCGCATTTAGTGGCTGATGATTCAATGATAATCTCACGTATTCTTCGAGTCTTCGAGTCTTTAAAATCCCAAGAGTAAGAACTTCTCTCTCTCTCTCTCTCTCTCTCTCTCTCTCTTTTTCTTTCTCTCTCCCTCTCTCTTTCTCCCCTCTTCTTTCTTTCTTTCATCTCTTTCCCTTATAAAATTACGCGTTCTAATTGTTACACTTCGTATAAATGCATTAGCCTCGTGCATTCGTTTCACGGTCTCTCGGAGCTCGACTAGAACTTTTACCATCCTCCCTTTTCGATCTCTCCAGAGACTTTTCTTTTCTTTCCTTTTCTCTCTTTCTTCCTTCCTTCCTTCCTTTCTTCCTTTTCTTTTCTTTTCTTTTTTTTTTTTTTTTTTTTTTACTGTGCTAACTGGAAACTCCTCGGAGAAAGAGAAAAAGAAAGAGAGAGAAAGAGAGAGACAGGGCTAAAGACATTGAAAGAAAGGTGTTAAGTTTTAACAAATTTAAATCAGAATTTAAATAATAACGTTTCTTAAATCATTTTAATTCGTTGATAAAATTATTGAGTCAAAAAAAAGAAGGAAAAGAACACAGAGAGAGAGGGAGAGAGAGAGAGAGAAAGAGAGAAAATATATATATATAAAAGTTTAAAGTTCGCT
>NC_060958.1:8414351-8419351 GCF_910589235.1 Vespa crabro | reverse complement strand
TTGCACACACTCACATAATGCAGAGAAAGAAAAAGAGAGCAGAAATATTCTTCTCTGTTCGTCGTTCGATTGGCCACAATCCCAATAATGTTTTTGTTATGAACTTATTATCCTTAGTTTTTTCGGGCTCGCCTTTTTTTATTGGACTTGTCTTCATTGTATCTCTATCATTTTTATCTTTTTCTTTTTTCTCTTTCATTTTTTTTTTCCTTTTCGTTTCTTTTTATCTATCTTTCTATTCATTTATTTATTTTCTTTTCTTTTTTTCTGTCACTAGTTTTTTTTTTCTTTTTTTTTTTTTCTTTTTTCTTTTTTTCTATCTTCGACGCTCCGTCATTCGTTTAACGTAAAGTAAAATTAAGGAACTGTGTTTGTTGCAACAAGAATGCAAAATTAGGAGGACGGTGGGCGTATTTGACAAAGTTCGCACTCGTTTCGATATCGTGTTTCTGAAGTAATGGAAAAAAAAGAAAAACGAAAATAAATAATAATAATAATAATAATAATAATAATAATAATAATAATAATAATAAAAGAAATGATAAAAAATCAAAACGCAAAGATAAATATTTGCGAGAACAAACTAGAGAGAGATAAAAACGATATCAATGAGAAAAAAAGAGATCAAAGACTCGGAGAGTTTTTCGCTGCTACGAGTTCGAACGTTCTTACCTCGCGCGACATTTTTATTTATTTATTTATTTATTTATTTTTTTTATATATATATATAATAATTTAAATTCATTATTCGAGATTAATAGTTATCAGAATGTCAAAGAGAAAGTTCATCGATTTTTCGTCTTCCCTCGGATGAGTCTTATCATTCTCATTTATCTGTGAAAAAATTATAAACAAAACAAAAACAAAAAAAAAACAATCACGTCAGACTAGATGATGAATTCAGAATACGTGTGCGGATTTTCTTTGTTACAAGCACAGTTCGTATAAAGTTAATTTTATCAAAAAGAAATCTAAGGAAAAGAGAAAAAGAAAACAAAATAAAAGAAAAGAAAGGGGGAAAAATTATATATATATATATATATATATATATATATATATAAAGGAAAAATTATTAAAAAAAAAAGAAAAAGAAAATAAATAATAAAGTGAGAGAGAAAAGAAAAGAAATCGTTCGATCGTCCGCGTTTTTATGGTCTTCTCTTCGTCTTCTCTTCGTCTTCTCTTTCTAGAAGATAGTTAAGAGGAACGAAGAAGAGACAAATAAGAAAGAGAAAGAGAGACTGAGATTTCACTTATCTCGGCCTCTCGTGCCTTTTCTTGTGTTCGCAGTGACGTGCCAGACCGGCCTAAAAAGCTCGCAAATAAGGGCAAAAGCTCGCCTCGAGTTTCGACAAAGAGAGAAAAAGAAAAGAATAGAGGGAGGGTGAGAGAGAGAGAGAGAGAGAGAGAGAGAGAGAGAGAGAGACAGAAAGACAGACAGATAGACAGATGGACAGACAGAGAAAGATATAGAAAAAGGCATGGGGAGAGTACAGCCAGGGATGATTAAGAATCAACGAACCAGGATAGAAAGAGAAAGAGAGAGACAGAAGCTTCTCCATTGCAACAAACACAGATCTCTTTCTTTAAATTCGAACATGAAAGAAAGAAGATAAAACAAAGTAAATTAAAAAAAAAAGAAAAGAAAAGAAACTATAATAATAAAAAAGAAAAAATGATGGAAAGAATGAACAAAAATGATTCGAGGCAGCTTCCTTAAGAACACGACAACTTTAGAACACGATGTCTCGAGATATGCGTCTCATACTATGCGACAAGATATCCTATTTGGCTTGAGAAAAAGAAAGAAAGAGAGAGAGAGAGAGAGGGGGGGGGGAACGAGTGCGAGCTCCATCGTATATATAAGGAAGACTTTTCTTTTATTCACGAGAGCGCACGATATCATCCACGAGTGTGTATAATATAAATATATATATATGATATATATGTGTATATATATATATATATATATATATATATATATATCATATAAATACACTTACACGTACACATAATACACGCGTGATGATACGCATGGCCGAGTATATACACGCGATAGGACGCGATAGTGCAATATTCATATATATATTTCTGATATTTTTTGCGAGTGAAAGAAGAAAAAATACACGAAAAAATAGAAAAATAAATCTCATCTATCTACATATACATTTTTCGCGAGTTAGAGCAGTAAGAGTATTCGATTTCGTTTTTTTTCTTTTTTCTTTTTTTTTTTTTTTTTGATCGAAGATGAGAACCGATCGTATGTTTTTTTTTTTTTTATATCTCTACTTTTTCGTTTTTGTTTTTATTACGAATTTTGTCCATTCCCCATATCGGATCGGTGTATAAGAAAATGTGATAAGTGTTATTTAATTAATGAAGTTTCTTTTTTTTTCTCCTTTTTCTTTTTCTTATTTTTAACTTCTCTTTCCCCTCTATTGTTTCGAAATTTAATAATAATAATAATAATAATATTCAGGTTCTCATTTTCGAATGTTTTCCTTCCTTCTCCGGTCACTAGAATTAGATCTCGATAAGTGTGCAATAAGAAAATAAATTTCCTAATAAGACATATACTTTTTTTTTTTTTTAGACGTAGAAAAACTTTAAGTAACAATAATTATTAGATAGAATAGTGATCGATGAAATACGCACGCGTTCGCGCGCGCGCGCAATACGATACGATACGATACGATACGATACGATACGATATGATACGATATGATATATATCAGGTGCAGTAGAAAGATCGAATTAATTGTAGAGCTCGTTGAAGTCTCTCGGAGCTTACGTAGGAAAAGAGAGAGAGAGAGAGAGAGAGAGAGAGAGAGAGAGAGAGAGAGAGAGAGAGAGAGAGAGAGAGAGAGATATCCCTTTTATTTTTATACATAAAGTACCTCGTCAATATCCGAGAGAAAACGACGATGACGATGAAGAGAATTAATATGATTAATGAAAAATTAATTATCAGAAATCCGTGACAGTTGAGACGTGAGAGATCTTGATGATTCATTGAAAGAAAATGAAAAAACGTAAGGGTGGAGAAAAAAAAAACAAGAAAACTAACGAATCTTTACGATGTACATACGTATGTAAAAAAAGAAAAGAAAAGAAAAGAAAAACAAGAAGAAAAAATTGCAAGGCGTTTGTTAAAAGACAAAAAACGACAAGAAAAACAAAGGTAAAAAGAAAATGAAACGTCGTAATTTATACGGCTTTCTTTTTATTTTCTTTTTATTTTCTTTTTTTTCTTTTTCTTTTCTTTTTCTTTTTTTTTTCTTTTTCTTTTTTTTTCTTTTTTTATACTTAACTGCAATCTTTACTTTCGTGATTTACAAATAAACCTAAGACACAAGTAAAAATATATAGACATCGGGACACGTCGTAAAGATCGATAGATCTGAAAAGGAGCATTCATCAACGTGATTTATCGCTGCATATCGAAGAGGTCTCTCCGTTAAAAATACTCGCGATGTGCATGGCTGCATGTAGAATTTTAAATATATGTATATACGTACATATACACATATATCTGTATGTGTGTATATATATATATATATATATATATATATATTTATGTATGTGTGTATGTGCGTGTGCGTGTATATATATATACATATGTGTGCGTTTGTTATATATATATATCTTATAATTTCACATGGTAGTATACGCGTGTGCGGCGTTTTTCTTTGCCTTTTCTTTTCTTTTCTTTTCTTTTTTTTTCCCAAAAAAAAAAAAAAAAAAAAAAAGAAAAAAAGAAAAAAAAACCTTTGGTTTCACTTTTCCACACAGGTTGATTTTTTTCTCTCATCATCACGATGGAAAGAAGAGATGATCCTTTTTATTTTCTTTCTTCCTTCCTCCCTTTAGTTTTTTGGGATTTAAGAAAAGGCGAAGAACTTAGCGGGGATGAAAATTAGCGAGGGTAAAAGAGCATGAGGTAGATAGAACAAAAGGGCCTGAGTTTTTCGCCGTTATATTTTACGAGTAGAAAGTAGAAAGTAGTAGAGACCCTCTCGGATTTTGATGAGAGAGAGAGAAAAAGAAGTTTGTTTTTTCTTCTTTTATTATTATTATTATTATTATTATTATTATTAATATTATTATTATTATCATTATTATTATCATTATTATTATTATTATTATTATTATTATTAATAATATCATTATCATTATTATCATCATCATTCATCATCATTCGTTCTTTTTCTTTCATTATATTTCGAGTGTGATGAATTTTTAAAAAAGGAATTATTCCGAGAGCAATGGTTATATAGTTGACAAAGTAGGAAGAGACATATATATGTATAGAGAAAGAGAGAGAGAGACAGAGAGAGACAGAGAGAGAGAGAGAGAGAGAGAAAGAGAGAAAGAGAGAAAGTGAGAAAGTATGCCTATGGTATGTGCTTGTATGATGTGTGTATGTGCGAGAGAGAAAGAGAGAGAAGACGCTAGCTAAGCGAGTCGTGGTTTCGTCGAAGCTTTTAGTGACCAATGATACGCACTACTTTTGTCGCCATCACAGGGCATAAAGACAGAGGGCTAAAAATCAATTGAAAAATCGCAAAAAATGACGCAGGGCAAGGCATTGGCTGGGGGGCCAGGCGCGACGGGATGGATGCAGCAACGCGAGGCTGTTCCCGAATTTCCGCCGCTCCACGATTCAGCGGACTCTGATTCCGACCGAGAAAATGAAAAGCGACCGCGCGTCTAAAACGATCGATCGTTTTCTTCTCGACATCTTACGTATACGTACAGTACATACATAGGTATACAATATATACCGGTGATGAGTAAGAGAGAGAGAAAGAGAGAGAGAGAGAAAGAGAGAGAGAGAGAAAGAGAGTGAGAGAGATAAAGAGCGAGAAAGAGAGCGAGAGCGAGAGCGAGAGCGAGAGCGAGAGAGAGAGAGAGAGAGAGAGAGAGAGAGCGTGATGGAATGAAAGAAATATTTTGTGTGTTCGTATGTGTGTTTGTTTGTTTGTAATTGTACGTGAGTA
>NC_060958.1:8394351-8401851 GCF_910589235.1 Vespa crabro | reverse complement strand
TTATATATATATACATATATATATATATATATATATATATATATACATATATATATATATACATATATATATACATATATATATGTATGTGTATATATATATATTATAATCATCTCCGTTGTGCTCATTTTTTCGCCTCATATTTTTGTAGTTGTTTTTGTTGTTGTTATTTATTTATTTATTTAATTATTTATTTATTTATTTTCTTTTTCTTTTTTTTTCTTTTTTCGTTCTAAATCATGGGCTGAAGGATCAGATTACGCTCTTCACACGCTCTTTTTATTATTTTTTTTTCTTTTTTTCTTTTTTTTTTTTTCTTATGTAATTAAATTCGCACGGCCGGGCACAAGCACACAAGCACGACGCACCACACTTACACATTCTTACGCGTATTCACAAACGAGAGGGACATATGCAATTGCAATCACATGAGCGCGCGCGCGCACGCACGCACGACGTACGTAAGTACACACATATACATACACACATTCGTTCGCTCGCTAGTTTGCACGCACGCACGCACACATATTCTCTCTCTCTCTCACACACACGCACACACATATACGGACCCGAGTAGCTCTCACCGAAGAGGATAGAGTGTACGGTGCTCGTGTTGATTCGAATGAATTTTTCAAAAACCCGACCCAAAAATTCTCTTCCCTCTTCGGCTTATCTCTTATTCTCGTTTAAGAGAACGAGAAGGCGACAAGTGATACGGAGATGAGACTCGCTCGTAGTTCGCTAGCGCATGCGCATGCGCATCGAGTCGAAGAGAAAAAATGAATTGTTTTAGTTTTTCGTGTTTCGTTTTCAATTTTTCATTTTTCTTTTTTTCTCTTCTTCTTCTTCTTCTTTTCCTTTTCTTTTTCGTTTTTTCGATTGTTGACGATTATCGTTATACAACGTATGGATCATTATCCCGAAGAAAAAAACGATGAAGAATGAAAGAAGAAGATAGAAGAAAGCTGAATATAATAATAATATTCGTTCTTTATCCTTCTCTCCATCTTCTTCTTCTTTTTCTTCGTCCTATCTCTTTTTATTACTTTTTATTCAATACTTTTCTCACTTCGAACGAAATGATTCTCTTCGGCTCGATGCAACGCGCAAAAATGCACGCGACATTTTCCATGCATTTTCTCTTTCTTTCTAACTATCTTTCTTTCTTTCGTTCTTTCTTTCGTTCTTTCTTTTTTTTATTATTTTTTTTTTTTTTTTTTTTTTTTTAATGTATAAAGGTACAATCGGCACTATCCCTTCCGTCCACCCCACCTCCCCCACTCCCAATCGTTCTCTTTCGCTCTTTCGGAGAAAAAAAACAAGTAAATTTTTTCTTTACCCTCTCTCCCTCCCTCTCTCTCTTTCTTTTTTTGTTTTTTGTTATTTTTGTTTTTTTTCCTTTTTTTTTATTTTTATTTGTTTCTGTTTTCTTTCTCCTCCTCCTCCTCCTCCTCCTCCTCCTCATCCACTTCTACCACTACCTCTTCCTTCTCCTCTTGTTAGCATTATCGCGTATATGTATAGTTCTATATATTATATATATATATATATATATATATATATATATATATATATATATATATATATATATATGTATAAGTATCATACAATAAGTTTACAGTAATGCGAGGTCCAGCGGGATGCTGCGCGCAGGGGACGCTTTCTTACTTATCTTATTTTCTTTTCTTTTTTTTTTTCTTTCTTCCTTTTGCTATTTCTTTCCCTATCTTCGTTACGTCCCAATCCCCAAATCCCCGGGCCTCTCCTTAAATGAGGAGAGAAACATAATCCAAGCGATAAAAAAATTGTCGCAACATTCGCGCAACCTTCGCGCAACTTCCAACACCGAATCACCTCGATATAAGCTCAGTGAATCATTCGCTCACTGAGCACGCATGCTTAACTTCTATACCCTTTTTTTTTAATAGTTACTTCTTTTATTCAAAGTTAAAGCTTTGATGGGTTTATCTCCTTTCGAGCTTTTCTTCTTTCCTCTCCTTTACATAAATGATAAAATGATGATAAAAATAATAATAATGTTGATAATAACAATAATAACAATAATTGACGATAATAATAATATTAATAATAATAATAATAATAATAATAATAATAATAATAATAATAATAATAATAATAATATTAATAATGATAATGATAATAGTAATTAATAATGTTAATGAGTTATAATGATAACAACAACGACAATAGCAACAACAGCAACAACAATAACAATAATAATAATAATAATAGTAATAATAATAATGATAATAATAATAATAATAATAATAATAATAATAATAATAATAATAATAATAAGGATAATATTAAATAATAATAACACTATAATAATTATAATTATAATAATACTATAATAATAACATATGTTCAAAATAAATGACGCGTGGATCGCTAATCGCGAGCGACCACCTCTCTCTCTCTCTCTCTCTCTCTCTCTCTCTCTCTCTCTCTATCTCTCCCTCTTTTTTAATCTTTATCTTTATCTTTATCTTTCTATCTCTGTTTCCCAAAACGAACTATCTTATCTTGCGAGCAAATTGACGGCACGCATACGGATCATCAGCAAGTATACGCGTTATCCCCCCTACCCCCGTCCTCCTTATCATCCTTTCTTTCTCTCGATTCTTTGCTTGAATTGTATTTCTTTTTTTTTTCCTTTTTTTCTCTTTCGCTTTTTATTTTTTATTTTTTCTTTTTTTTACTTTTTTTTGTATTTTTTTCTTAATAATTTCTAAGCACTTTAAAACGAGACCTATGGTTCTTTTCGTTTTTCTCTTCTTCTTCTTTTTCTTCTTCTTCTTCACCTTCCCCCCCCCCCCACCCCTCCGTTTTTTGTTCGTAGGCACATGCACGCACGCCCACGCGAGCAAATGCTCCACGTTATCATCGTCGTTTTATCATCGTTATCATCAATTTCTTTATGACTTTGTTTTTCTTTTTCTTCCTTCTTCTTCTTCTTCTTTTTCTTTTTCTTCTTCTTCTTCTTCTTCTTTTTCTTTTTCTTTTTCTTCTTCTTACTTCTTCTTCTATCCGTTCGCTAATTATTGGCTCGTAATAGTAGGCATGTAGATAATAATTAATTTTCGAAAGGACAACGACACGCGAGATGAACGTTCAAGCTTGATGATAAATAAATAAATAAATAAATAAATAAATAAATAAATAAATAAATACAATAAAAGAAAAAAAAAACTCGTCGAAAAAATAGAAAGCACTTTTGATTTTTAAATTTCACAACTTTTCGCTCAAATCAAAGTGATCAATTCTCGTCTCGTTTCTCCTTCTTTATTTCTTTCTATCGATGAACGATCTACGATCGTTTTAATTTTATTGATTTAAGGCAATTCTTATCTTACAAAACGTATGTGTATTAGATATTATTTACATACATACAAGCAACATTGAACGATTCTTATTTATCGGAATTAAAACCCGTTGTTTTCGATGATTCGAAGTCATTATCGATCGATCACCAATGAAGAAAATGAAAAAAAGAAAAATAAAAAAAAAAAAAAAAGAAAAAAAAACAGATAGAGAGGAAAGCACAATTTACAAATGCAACGACGAAATCTCCCTCTTCGTTCTGTATATTTTTTTTTGTTTTTTTCTTTCTTTCTTGTTTTCCCTTCTTTCCTTTTTTTAATTTTTTTTTTTTTTTTACTGTTCTTTTTTCTTTTCCTTTTCTTTCCTTTTCTTTTCTTTTTCCATTTCAAACGATGGTTCCTTTACGATCGTGAAGATTTGCTCGCGCAAGCCACAATTGAATTCAAACTCGCGAAGATCCTGCGAAAATTTAATTTTGAAATCTCTCGGATGTACCTGAAGAGAGAAAGAAACTGATAAAGAAAGAGAAAGAGAGAGAAAGATAGATAGATAGAGAGGCAGAGAGAGAGAGAGAGAGAGAGAGAGAGAGAGAGAGAGAGAGAGAGAGGAAGGGAGTGAATGAAAGTGAAAGAGAGTGAGAGAAAGGAAAAAAGAAAGAGAGAGAGAGAGAAAACGTAAAAGAGAGAAAGAGAAAGATAGAGAACGAGAAAAAGACTAGGAGAGAGAGAGAGACAGCGAGAGAGAGAGAGAGAGAGAGAGAGTAAGAGAGAGAAAGAGAGAATCGTTAGAATAGTTTATCGAGATTACGATTATTTGCAAAAGTATGAAATTCTACGGAGCCTCGGCATTCACGCTCGAGATGTCTAGCGCGACGAAGTTCTCTTCTTCTCAAATTTATTTAATTATTTATTTATTTATTTATTTATTTATTTATTTATTTATTTATTTATTTATTTATTTATTTATTTATTTATTTATTTATTCATTCATTCATTCATTTATTTTTCTTCTTTTTCCTTTTTTCCTTTTTATTATTTATTTATTTATTTATTTATTTATTTATTTATTTATTTATTTATTTATTTATTTATTATCGACGCGTAGCGTGTTTATTAGCATTTCGAATATGCAATTTCGTTAGTTCATTTTGTATCTCCTCTTGATCGCTTGAATTTTGTTATTGTTGTAGTTGTTGTTGTTGTTTTCTTTTTCTTTTGTATATGTACACGTGTACATGTATACGTGTATGTGTGTGTGTGTGTGTGTGTGCGTGTGTGTCCGCGTGTGTGTGTCCGCGTGTGTATGTTTATTTTTTGTTATTAATTATTATTACACGTACGTACCTATCCACGATACGTATATATGTATGTAATATTAAGTATGTATTGTATTGTATTGTATGTATGTATGTATGTATGTATGTATGTATGTATGTACAAATTGCGTACGGCTTTACGAACGCGCTCGCACATAATTAACACAAATTAATCATCGACAAATGAAGCTCCTCGCATACATATACTTGTAGTCACGTGCGCTTGCCCTCGTTGACCTTTTTCTTTTCCTTTTTTTTTCCTTTTTGTTTTTTTTTTTTTTTTCTTTTCCATTATCGTGCGCGCACGCGTGTGTTCTTTCTTTATCTATATAGGTAAGTAGAAAAACTCTTAATCGTAGTATATTTCGCGTCGTCGTTCCTCTTATTTCGTTTTCCATTCGTTGCCGCTCATCCAATCTATCTATCTATCTATCTATCTATCTATCTATTTATCTTTTTCTTCTCTTTCTTCTCTTTCTTTCTTCCTTTTCTTTTATATCCATTTCTTTCGTAATTTTTTCTTTTCTCTTTTTTCCTTTTTTTTTTTTTTTTTTTTCTTTTTTTTCAAACAAATAAAACATTCGTAATCAAATAACGCAAATAATTTTCATTTTGGATCTCCTCCTCATGCCGATCATTCCCTATCCTATCTATATGTCGTTATCATCTACCTTAAAGATTCCCAATTTATTTTTTTTCTTTCTCTTTTTCCTTTATAAAAATGTCCTGTTAAACAAATATACCGCGAAAAGTACAGTCATCGTTATGATTCAATGACTGCACAATACCCTGAATAGATCTGTCTCGAGATGCAGAGATATACGTATGTTTGTATCTATTTATATATATGTATCTATATATATATATATATATTTTTTTTTTTTTTCATTTTTTTAATTATCTGTATTTATATCGCGACGAGAATCTATTGGAATTGGAAAGAAAAAGAAAAGTATTTAATAGCATAACATCAAGAGATATTAAAGAACTGATCATCGATAATAATCACGCGCTAAAACACTCGCGCTTTGCTTATTCTTTTTATATAAAATTGTATTCTATTTACATAGTCTGTATTTACTTTCTCTCTTTCTATCTTTCTTTACTGTATCTGTGTGTTCGTGTTGACATAATCTACGTGTATCGTATGCGTGTAATATGTGATTTACGTTAAAAACGAATAAAATTGATTTACGTTTTGTAGATACATCGTCGTACATAAAAAGCTCAAACGATGTTGTTACATATATACATATATACATATATATATATATATATATATGTATGCATGTATATATAGATACGTATATAATGTTTAATGCTTTAAAAACACAAATTTATATGCTCGAAAAAATAAACGAAATTGGGAGTCTCATTAGTACGTCTTATCTCTTCTTCTCTCTCTCTCTCATTTTTTCTTTTTCTTTTTCTTTTTTTCTTCCTTTCTTCCTTGCCTTCCCTTTTTTTTTCTTCCTCTATATCATTGCAATTTTGATCGGCCCTAGTTCTTAGTTGATTGGACATTATCAATTATTATTAAATTAATTATATTCGATTTAATGTGTACCCCGTGTTCGCGCGTCCATTGTATTAGCATTAATTTATTATAATACATTGGAAATATATATCATTTGTTCGACGTTTGATGGAATTTGATATATATATATATATATATATATATATATTTTTTTTTTTTTTTTTAACGCTAACTCTTTCGTTATAATTTCTAATCGAACGAGATTAGAAGAGCGCTTAACGTTAACGGATATATAATACATACGGCGAACGCGAGAAGTTTAATTACAAACAGGAGGAGATCGAATCAATTTTTGTCAAAAAATTTAATAAACAAGTAAATAAAGAAATAAATAAAAGTTTCTTTACTCGATCGTCTCTCATGAGATATTTTTCGTATTTATTTTTTCTTCTTTTCTTTTATATCGATCGATCTTCTTCTTTCGTTGTCGTTTTAATTATCTTTTCTTTCGTATATCCCTTCATCGCTTCGTATTATTTCCTTTTATCTTCATAATTTATGGCGGCCATCGAATCGAGAATAGGTACGACTTCATTCATTGCATTAACTCGTCTATAATCGCGTGTTTGAAACATTTTGTGCGTTAAGTCGTCGTCGTCGTCGTTAAATTAGCGCACCTTCCTTTCGCCTGTGCCGATCGTCTGTGCCTCCTTTTTCTTTTTCCCTTTTTTTTTTTTTTTTTTTTTATTATCTTTCTTTCCTCCCCTCTTGTACCGTAATTTGTTTAATATTTTAAACGAAGCCACTTTTATACACCGCCGCACTTCGCTTTTTTTACTTCTCCCTTTCGTCGTTTCTTTTTCTTCTTTTTGTTTTTTTGTTTTGTGTTTTTTTGTTTTTTTGTTACTTTTTTTTTTTTATCTAAGAGAGTCTTTTGTGTAATCGTTCGACCAAAGCATGCCGTCGAGACGAATCGAAGGAATTATTTTATTTTATTTTCTTTCCCGTATATATATATATATATATATATATATATATATATATATATATATTTATTTATTTATTTATATATATATATATTTTTATATAACTATTTAATAATAATTATTATTAATGTTATTTTAATATTATTATTACATTATAATTATAATTATAATAATAATAATTATTATTATTTACAACATTATTTATTATACTTATTAATTCTTATATTTATTATTTATAATTATAATTATAATAATAATTATTATTTATTGTATTATTATTATATCGTTATTAATAATATTATTATTATTATTATTATTATTATTATTATTATTATTATTATTATTATTATTATTATTATTCATAGTATTATTAATAT
>NC_060958.1:8384351-8389351 GCF_910589235.1 Vespa crabro | reverse complement strand
ACGTACATATTTATCTATCTACGAGCTAATTTAACATGATTTTATTTATTTACGTTCGAGACGTATACGCGCGTCAATCGAAATGATTTTCCGACGTTTACGTTCGACCGAATCTCGCATAATGACATAAGCTCGTACCTCCTCCACCATCTTTTCCTCCTTCTTTTTCTTCTCCTTCTCCTCCTCTTCCTCCCTTATCATATCATTCTTTTATCGTTCACACGCACTCCCATAATACTCGTAATAATCGCGGATTTCTTCATTTTCATGAGGCCGCCCATTTTTTTCCCTTTTCTTTTATCCTTCAAAATGCATACGTCGTAATCGCGTTTTCTAACACATCGTAAGAAAAATGTGTATAATATTTACGAACATTCACTGTTCTATTGAAGTCTCTCTTTCTCTTATCGTTATTGTTCGTTGCTTTCTTCGCCGTCCTCGTTTCCCTCTCTGTCCTTCCCGCAAAATACACCGACCACTCACGCCATTTGTTTATTTCGTGATTAAACAAAAGCGACGAACGAAGGAAAGAAAGAAAATGTGAAAGAAAGAAAGAGAGAGAGAGAGTGAGAAAGAGAGGGAGAGAAAAAGTGAGAGGGAGAGGATGAGAGAGAGAAAAAGAGAGAGAGAGAGAGAGAGAGAGAAAATGAGGGAGTGAGAAAAAGAGAGAAAGAGGGATGGAGAGGGAGAAAGAAAGATAGTACGAAAAAGAACAAATAGAAGACCCGTCGTCATTGGTCTCTTTTTTTCGGGCATTGACAATTTCGCGTTATATAAATATATATACATACATATATATATATATTTTTTTTTTTTTTAAACACGAAAAAGAATCCGGCAGCCACAACATTGTCTCTTTCGTTTCGTTTCGTTTCGTATTTAATTTTTGTTTTGTTTTATTATATTGTTGTTGTTGTTGTTGTTGTTGTTGTTGTTGTTGTTGCTATTTTCACATTCGCAGAGTATCTTTCACTCTCTCTCCCTCTCTCTCTGTCTCTGTTTCTAACTCTCACTCTCTCTCTTTCTCTTTTTTTCTCTTTCTCTCTCTTTAGTTTTCTTGTTAGTTCTTCTTCCAATTGTTGTTGTTGTTGTTGTTGTTGTTGTTGTTGTTGTTGTTGTAGTTGTTATCGTTGGTTAATTATCGTATAAAAAGTGGACCCTCCTCTCGTCCCGATTCGCCGATTGGAATGGCCGCAGCGAAGATATCGTTAAAAAACAAACGAAGCGTTTCGTCGTCCGATTTCGCGTTATCACCGAATGCGATACGAACATTTTTCAGTACGAACGCTTCTAACGTGGATACGTTCACGACGTGTATATTACGTATTTCATTTATTTATTTATTTATTTATTTATTTATATATTTATTTGTTTATCTCTTTTTTGCCTTTTTCACTCTCTCTCTCTCTCTCTCTCTCTCTCTCACTTTTCTTTTCTCCGTTTCTTTTTTTTTCCCTTTCTTACAATCTTTTCAATTCCCCTATTTTTCAAAACAAGGCCCAAACCCACCCCTTCCATTCCCACTTCTCTCTTTTGTTTTTCCCCCCCTCTATTTATTTATATCTCGCAAATTGAAAGCACCATAATATTTTACTTTCACTTTTACCTAAACATTTGCGATCGGTCTCCAACGAAGAGTCAAACTCATTTTCGTTTCGCCGACTTAGTCAATCCTTTTTCCTAATCGATTCTAATCGTAACGCTTTCCTATTATCCTTCCCTCTTTTTTCTATCCCTTTCTCTCTATTATTCGGCTTATTTCTCGTAATATCTATCTCGTATTATCTCGTTTCGTTGCGTATTCGCGAGAAGCAGCCGTAAGCAGCCGCATATCCTTCGTGTCGATCCTCACGTTCGATAGAGATCGATCGATCGATCGATCGCGTTCACGCGATCGTAACAATAAAGTCAATGCACGTCCCACGTGGACGATTCACGCAGACGATTCACGCACAGACCCAAAGACGCCTGGGGGCGTCCACGTCGCCGGACCACCGTCCAGGGTCCCACTTTGGCTAGCACCAGTCATCCTCGTCGCTGTCGGAATGTCTTGACCTATATTAATTTAATGAAATATTAATTTAATTAAATATTACAATAATGTCTAAGAAAGACGAACGATTTATAATTAATCTTTATACGATTACGATACTTTATGATTTTATTAAATTTTTATTTATTTGGGGGAAAAAAAAAAAAATAAAAGAAAACGATAAATCCTTCTTCGATCATACGAATTTATTTTCTTCTTCTTTTCGTGAATAATAAAAGCTCATCTAATCGTCATCTAATTTAATCCTTTCTCGTGAGTCACCTATTGACGACCCCATATATGCGTTTATCAATTTTTTTTTCTCCTCTTTACCTCTTTCGCGATCATGATTTACAATTTAATGCTTCGAATAATACAATTAATTAATTCTTGTATTATTTAATTAATTGCACCTTGCGTATTCGATCGCCCGGAGTTTAGACATTTGCGAAAGAAAAAAAAAAAAAAAGAAAAAAAAAGAAAAAGTATTCCGTTCCTTAGCGATCGAAAATAAATGAGTTCATTAAAATTTCTTCATAATTTCGTTGACAAAGATATTGACAAGTATGTAAAGTTTGATGAACGATATAAATGAGAAAAGATTTTTACCTTGGCATACGTTGCTTCGATTGGGGCTGCGGTTTGTAACCGTTCGGCACAGGACTCGGAAGTAGACGACCTCCTCGGCCCATTGCCACGGCCTGCTCAAAACTGAGCAGACAGTGACTCGGTTGCATCGGTGGTTGCATATGACCTGTAGTAGGATGAGGTATGCCAACCGGTACCGCCGGTACATGCGGACCTCCTACCATATGCGGTCCGTGAGTCGGCGATGCGTTAAGCTTTGGGAAATTAATATTCGCCGGTTTTAATTGCAACGTCGACGGTTTGTTAGGCGTCGGTGGTAATCGACGGCCTCTTCTTGCTACCAAAACCGGATAGCTGTGTTGATGCGACGGATGACGATGATGATGATGGGGATGTGCCGGTGTACGACCACCGATAGGACTTGGACTCCTAGAGCGTTGTTCCAAGCTGGTCGTACCATAATGCTCCCCACGATCTATCCGATGAACCGGACTGGGTGATCTCGCGGGACTCGTCGAAGCGCTCCATGGACCTGACAAAAATCATTTCATTCAATGACTTTTTCATTTTCCCAATTGTTTCAGCATTATTCCCTTCTTTTTTTCTTTTTTTCTTTTTTATATTCGAACGAGAGAAGAGAAAGGAGTATTCGCTCTCGTCAAACGACATCAACAAGAGAGTCTCGAGACGCCAAGCGAATTTATATATCGTAGATATTTACATATGTAGATAATTTACATAAGTGATAAATAGCCATAGTTCTTTTTTTTCCTTTTTTTTCTTTTCCAAGCAGCTCCATCTTTTTCTACTTTAGGCAGTATGTATAGCCGTCGAAATAAATTCGACCTAACGGGAGTCCGCCGGGACGATGTATATATACATATACATATATATTATATATATATATGTATGTATATATATATATATATATATATACTACTACTTTTCCGTAGAGCAAGTATTACTTTGTCATTATTCTTTTGTCTGAACTAAATTGACCACGCTCGTAAGGCTTACATTTTTATCTTTTTTTTTTTTATTGTTATTATTATCATGTTCTTTTTTTTTGTTGATCCCACTACAGTAGTGTAATTTGCACGATGCACCGAACACATGCTGAACCGTGCTTCTCCCGTCTACCTACGGTGTAAAATAAGGTACGGGTAAAGCCAATGGGGGGTGGGGATGGGTGAGAAAGAGGAAGGAAGGGAGATCTCTCGTTCATGCCGAGTGCCGAGGATCTTCGATCGAAAAAATGTTACATATATATATATATATGTAATATATATATATATATATATATATATATGTAATATATATATATATATATATATATATATATATATATATATATATATATATTACGTACATAATTATACGTCAATCTTTAAAGCTCGTTCCGTGAAAGCGTGCGATTACGACTAAATATGGCATCAAGGACGTTCTACTTTAGATGGATTTGCTAAATAAAAAAAAAGGAAAAAAAAAAAAAAAGATATAACTATACTCTTGTATACCACAAATAGCGTAGGTAGAGGTATATGTGCAGCCTTTTTTTTTGTTTTTATACAAAACTAAGATAATACGATCTAGGTATACAGATAAAAGAAAGAAGAAGAGCTGTAATTTGTAATGTCCGATGGTAATAACTGTGAAGCGACGTAAAATCTATGTTGAAAAAATTTCAAGTGAACGTGTACATGTATGTACGTCTTTCTATATATGTTTGTGCGTATGTATGTGTCGTTTGTGCGTGTGCATCTGTAGGCCCGTGCTCTGTGTCCTTTTGTATAATAAAAGAGGATAAGGTGATAAGACAAGACGATAAAAGCCAAACGACATCGAACATACATGTATATACATACATACATACATACATACATATATACATACATACATACAAAGTACATATGACATAAACTGCATTGGATAGGGAATGAAACGGACTTGCGAAAGAAATTACCATCGTCGTAATAGTCGCAGTGGTCGTAATAGTCTGTGTAGGCGCATAACAGAACAGAATGAAGAAACGTATTACATCGAGTTACATAGAGCCTTTTTTGCCTTCTTGCGAATAATAACCATTTATAGCGACACTCATATCCAGATTCAAATCACAGAGACACGAATCTATTTCTTCTTTCTTCTTTTTTTCTTTTTTTTTTTTTTTTTGAATCCGTATAAAATCTTTCATCCATTCCAATACAAATGATATCACGAAGGAGAAAGAGGTACGATAAGAGGAGAGATGATGTATATCTCGAGACGATTAAAAAAATCGATCGATTATGATTCGTGGCTCTGGATTTTCTTCTTAAAATGTGTTTATTAAAGGATTTTGTTTTGTTTCTCCTATTTCTTGTATTCTTTTTATTTTTTT
>NC_060958.1:8369418-8379151 GCF_910589235.1 Vespa crabro | reverse complement strand
TCCATCAGGCAGTTGTAGAGGGTCGATTGCTAAATTCGAATGTGCGAAAGCACACCGGCGGTCAGACAGCAGATCGATAGATTTTTCAGATCGACAACTTATTTTGTTTTTCTCTGTTTTCTTTTGTGTGTTTTTTTCTTTTTCTTTTTTTTTTTTTTTTTTATTTTTTGTTTTTTTTTTTGTATGTTTTGCACTTCGCTCTGTATACCATTTTCTCGGGCGTAGTATCTTGCGTAGTATCGCATACATATTGCATACAAATGTGCATTACTATTTACAGGCACATACAGGCTTTTCTTCATATGCTTTGCTTCCGTTCGCGTGACAGATCTTCGAGTCGATCGATTGTATATCGATCGATCGACAAATACAATTAGAAAATACAAGGATAAAAAGAAAAAAGAAGAGATAGAATGAGATCAAGTAAAAATATATGTATACACATATATTATAATAAAAAGGAGATAGAGATAGAGTTAGGGGGAGAGAGAGAGAGTGAGAAAGAGAGAGAGAGAGAGAGCATTCATTGGTGGTGGTAATAATAATAATAATAATAATAATAATAAAACGTCGAGAGAAAATTGATCTGTAAAATCTCAATAAACGAGATGCCATGCCAGAATTATTAGAAAATGCAACGCGTTTGTGCGTTTTGTGTAGTATCGAAAGATAAAGGACAGAGATAAGTATTATATCGAGATAAAAAAAAATATATATATTTATATATAAAGAGAGAAAGAGAGAGAGAGAGAGAGAGAGAGAGAGAGAGAGAAAGTGAGATTGGTTAATAGATCGGTGTCTTAGAGAAAAATCGGTGAATCATTTGTTGCGTGTTACTTTGGAAAGCCTGTATATGTTTGTCATGATCTCATCAAGGAATGTTAAATTTTAATTGTACTTTGTGCGAAAGTTTTAGCGTTGTTACGAGTAGGTATACCATATGCGAGATATACAGAGAATTACATACATAGGTATTCGATGAGTCAATGACATTGCGTAAATGCAAATTTTTTAATAAGCATGCAACATTAATAAAAAGGATGACTTATCTTGTCGACGAACGTTTATGTTTGTTAAATTATCATATATATATATACATATATACACAATGATATTATATATATATATATATATATATATATATATATATATATATATATAATAATAATATTTATATTGATTTAAATCTTACATCTGAAAAGAACAACGAACGTCGACGAATCATCGTGCTAATTACGATATACATATATATAGACAATATATATATATATATATATATATATTATACGCCGTGTTATCAAAGAAATCGTGACGTACAAACTTTATATTAATCTTGTGGATTTGGCAAGCGACGACGAATACACACATACAATCACAAATCGCAAGCTTTCAAGAATCTTGTAATATGTCTTTTATGGAATGGTGAATGGATTTTGGCTAATAGGAGGATATTGTACAAATTAATATTGTATAGATTGATTTTGTTTTGTTCGATTGATTGATTCGACGATAATCAAGATATCAAGTACATGCGATAATAATAATAAATCATACATCAATTGCTAGCGCAATTTCGGTCATTTGTTAACGTCGTTCTCGTTTTCGTACGCTTTTTAATTAGACTTATCGAACTTTCGATCTTTTATTATTTTCTGTTTTTTCTTTTTCTTTTTTCTTATTGCAATATACTTGTAATTTTTGAAATGAAGAGCAAAGAGAAATATCGTTAATCGACTAAAGAGCGTACGTGAGAACGACAATAAACAATTGGATGCTCGCGATCGTGCGAGTGCTGATAAGGGGGAAAAAAAAAAAAAAAACAAATGTAACTAATTTCTACGTTTGTTCAATCTCGATTGAAAAAAAAAAAAAAAAAAAAGAGAAAATAAAGAAGAAGGAGAGAAGGAAAAAAAAAAATATATATATATAAATATACATACACATATATACATATGTGATCAAACAAAAATTATCATCAGATAAGTTTCGTTTCAATTGAAGTGTAAATACATATGTACATATGTATATAGAGATAGCTTCTCTAATTTACATAAATTATGATGATGACGTAGAGGAAAGGAATGATTTTGGTTGTTCACAGCTTTCTTCCTTTTTGTCGTTTCCAAAATCAACATAATAAGTGTTATATCGTGTAAGAGTTTGTGAGTGAAGTTTTCTTCATTTTTTTTTTTTGTATTTGAGATAGAGTCAGACAGACAGATAGATAGATAGATAGATAGATAGATAGATAGATAGTGAGAGGGAAAGAGAGAGAGAGAGAGAGAGAGAGAGAGAGAGAGAAAGAGAGATCTAACTACGTAATATTATCTGTATTAGAATTTTTTAAATACTCTGTAATATGTACGTATCTATGGTGTTAATGAGTAAGTTCGTATTTGTGTTCGTTAATAATACTACATTAGAATATTGTCGATAGTATAGCGTTAGAAAAATAACATAGAATAATTTCGAATGGGGAAAAAAAAAATTCGAGCAATATACTATGATATCTACTTATTACAATAATCAAATTACTATAGAAATACTATCTAAGGATAACTCATGACTAAATCTACTTTTATCTATCGTTATAAAGGATATCTATTTAATAGATATATTATATATCTATATATGTAAAGTATACGTAAAATACAAATTAGGAAACGAATTAAGCCGAATGATCTAATCTCTAATACCATTTAATATTAAGAACTCTAAACGTATAAAAAAAAAAAAAAAAAACCATTTCTTTATAAATGCTTAATGTTTCTATGTTTATGTATTCGTGTGTGTGTGTGTGTGTGTGTGTGTGTGTATGTGTGTGTTTCATACTAAGAACGTTTTTTCTAATCCTACGAGGGTAGGGGTTAGAAAGAAAGATAGAAAGAGGAAAAAAAAAATACAGAAAAAATATAATATCTAATTATCGATCTAAGATCGATCTAAGATCCATCTCTATGGCAAACTCTAAGAGTTTGTATTACGTATGCTTGTTAACGAGAGAAATAAATTATAAAAGAGAGATAGAGATAGAGATAAATTCTAAGATATATTTATATATATATAGAATTCTAATGTAACAGGCTACTAAAATATAAGGATTATTTATATATATATATATATATATATATATATATATATATATATGTATATAAATATGTATGTATATAGATACATGAGGCAAAAGGCGAGAGAGCTTTCTATTCGTTCGAATTTTTGTCGAACTTTTCGAATCTAATAGGATTTCGATGAGCTAATAGGTCTCTTTTACTTACATACACACACCTATGTCATATTGTAGGGGGCAAAGAATCGATTCACGTGTGCACACATCATTCATGTGTGCGTGCACTCATGTGATACCGATACGACGACTAAAGAAACTAATAATACATCTCGATTTTATACATCGTTCAATTTTCTATCGATTATTTTATATTATTTTGCTCGTAATTTGTTACATCGTTAGATTTTTAAATATAAATAAAAAGAAAGAAAAGAAAAAACGAAAGAATGGGAAATTATTTTCTAATATATTTCTTTAATATTCTAATTTTTGTTATTTGATGTATATAATCGAAACCATCATAGACTATAATTGAATATTATCCTAGACTAAGTGTATATATATATATATATATATATATATATATATATATATATATATATAATTATTAAATAAGAAACGTGCTGTTAAGAAAAGGATCTTTCTGAAAGGAAGTACTAGATATCTAAGTTTTCTATATGTTAGACTAATCTTAAAGATGCTATAGTAGGATTATTTTCTAATAAGTGCCTAAGAAAGAGAAGAAAGATCGACTTGTGTGATAGTGTGTTTTGACATAAGCACAACCGTTGTTGCATCGTTTATTTTAAAAGAAGAGGAAAATAAACATATAAATAAATAAATAAATAAATGAATAAATAAAAATTACAATGAAATAAGAATTGATTACTTTTCTTCTAAACGAAAAGTGCTTTCCAATGACACTTTTCAAACTTTATGATTAATTAACCGATCAACGACCGTTGTGCTGCGCTTTTCATTGCAGTGAGAGATTTGTGACTGTTTAAGAGAGAATTAAAATTAAATGTAAAATGTAAAAAAATGCATACGCGTATGCGAGTTTAAAAATGAATGGTGTAAAGTGTTAATATCGAGTGAGTGAGTGAGTGAGTGAATAGGCGAGTGTGATGGAAAGAGATAGAAATGTAGAAAAAAAAAAAAAGAAAGAAATAAAGAAAGAGAAAAAAGAAATTAATAAATAAAGAAGTATGCATATGTGCAAGATCAAAGACACAATAGAGCATTTTTATATTAAATTTATAATATTAATATTTCCATTTCTAACATTAATTTCTAAATACTCGCTTATTTGAAATAATCGCTTATGTGTCTTCGCATTTTGATAGATAAATAGAGAAAAAGACAGAGATAAGAGATAGAGAGAGAGAGAGAGAGAGAGAGAAAGGGAGAGAGAGAGAGAGAGTGAGAGAAAGAGAGAGAGTATGATATGAGAAGTATTATTTTTTTTTACAATCAAATGAAGCATAGTTACAAAAGACTCGTTTTTTTTTTTTTTTTAACATTCATCTAAATTTTTAATCGAGCATGTAACGCCTTAATTTTTTTTTTAAGAAGTATTTATTTATCATCGTTAATAAAAATATTAAACATTATTGAAAATAAGAAAAGAAAAAAAAAAAGAAACGAAAAAGTAGAAGAAGAAACGAGCGTTTTACAAAATGCGATGAAGTAATATATATATATATATATATATATATATATATATATATATATATATGTGAGTGTGTGTGTGAGAATATGTATATATATAAATGGTGTATAATATATATAATAAAGGAAAATGAATAAATATTAAAAATGAAAAAGAAAATATGATATAAAGATGATATAAGTAAGAGAAAAAGTAAGTACTACCGCCTGGGCTGCAGGACTTTGCCCAGCATTATCGTTATCGATAAGATCGTTATCGTTCTGTAAAAGAAAAGAAAAAAGACACAAAGAGATGATTGAGAGCTGCGTGAACATCCTCTTGTCTGGGTAGTTATTATATAAGTATTAAAAGTCCACTATATATCGGGTACGCCTACTATAATAGAAACGAGATAAAAAATCGTATCTAAAGAAAAAAAAAAAAAAAAAAAAAAAAAAAAAAAAGAAGTAAAAATAAAAAAACGAAAAAAAAATCGTATCTCGTCCATTGTTGATGAACTTTCAATTCTCGTATCGATAGTATATTACTCTTCTAAAATATCATTAAGAGATAAAATATTACAGGTTATAAATTCAATTGATAGAATTCTTTTCTTTTTTTTTCTTCTTCTTCTTCTAACATTACTAATCTTAATGATCATTCATTCAGAAAAAAAAAGAGGAAAAAAAAGGGGGGAAAAAAAAAGGAAAGAAAAAAGAAATGAAAAATCACAATTTCTTAACTATCTATTAACATTAAGTAATTCTTATTTTCGTGTCGATTCATCCGTTGGGCATAAAAAAAAAAAAAAAAAAATGATCGATAAAAATTACGTTCGAAGAGTTAGAGAAATCGTATCGATTGGATATATTACGTGGAAAATAAAAAAAAAAAAAAAAAAAAAGAAAAGGAGAAAGGAAGAAAAAAAAAAAAAGAAAAAGAAAATACATAACGAAGACGTATCTATGATATTCGATAGAAAAATTTGTATGCATATGTTTATTAATTTTTCACGTTGATGACGAAACATTAATTATTATTAATGTTTTAATTAAATTAATTGAATGGAACAACGGATGCATCGACTCGGGATAGTCTACTACATATATATATATGTATATATATATATATATATATGTATGTTAGGTTTCTAATTAAAAATTATATATCGTTCAGGAAGGGTCCACACATCGAACTGCTTCTACGGATATTGACTTGGCTAAAATTCGAGAGTTATGTATGGGTAAAGAAAAAAAAAAAAAAAAAAAATCACAAAAAAGAAAAAAAAAAGAAAAGACAAAAAAAGAATAAAAGAAAAAATATCAATCTTTCTTTTTTTCTTTTCTTTTCTCTTCTTGTTTTGTTTTTCTTTCTTTCTTTCTTTTTTTTTTTTCTTTTTTTTTCTTTTTTTCTATTCTGTTTCAAATCCTAAAATTCAATTCAATCAAATTAACAAATGCTTGCCGTCCCAATAAAGAAATCTTATTCAAAAATATTCATCGTATTTCAATCGAATATTGCAAATCTCTCGATCGAAAAGTATATTTTTTTCTTTTTTTTTGAGGGGGGAGGGATTTTTTTCCTTTTTCTTTTCTTTTTTTTGTTTTTTGTTTTTTTTTTCTTTTCTCTCCATACGCAACAAAATACGCGAGATTCATTCAGTGGGATGGTAAAAAATCGAAATCTAACACTTTCGATATTTATTATATTCCTAATCAGATACATATGAATCTTTGAAAATTCTCAGCACTACTCAGCACACATAAGTAAAATGGGTACAATAGCGTCAGAAAAATTGGGATTATTGTAAAAGGGATGGGAGTTGGGGGTGGGAGAGGGGAAGGTGTTTAGAAGTTGGGAGATAAAATATCGTAAGATCGCTCGAGTTCAATGTTCGATCGATATGATCTCTTTTTCTTTTTCCTGTTTGTTTCCACTTTGTCTCTTTGTTTTGCTTTTTAGTTTTTCTTTAATTTTTTTTCATAAAAATTCCAAAAAAAAAAAAGAAAAAAGAAGAAAAAAAGAAAAAGAGGAAAAATAAAAGAAAAAACGTAGGATCGAATTTACATTGAATTTCGAGCGTTCCCACAGTTTGGGAATTGGATTGCTATCGAGCTACTTTGGATTTAGGTGGAAATTCGCTATTTGAAAAATCTTTACTCGAATCGGCCGTGTGAAAATCCTACCACGAAAAAGCCAACGACAAAAACATCCACTTTTAATTGATCCCCCCGATCCTCATCGAATCTTCCATAATCATATTCAAACGATACTTCCATTGTCTTATTTTAATATTCGACTTGGCAAAGAACGATTATCTAATCCCATCGAATCTCCGAGAATATATTATCTTTGTTATCCTTTTTGTTTCTTATTTTCTTCTTCTTCTTCTTTTTTTCTTTCTTTCTTCTTTCTTTTTTTTTTTTTTTGTTTCAAACGACAAGTGGAAGTACGTTAAAGACGAACGGAAGTTGAAGAACGGCGAGGATCTTATCAAATAGACTTAAATTTATCGTTCTTACACGTTGATTAAATTAAAACTCGTTCGATGGATGACTTACCTGTCCGGATGGCTTTTCCCGACCGAACTTCGTCGTCTTCCAATTTTCAATAATCATGAGAGCGACGTATATCTTACCGACGGTGAGCTTTCCTCTGCCTACCTCTAAAATGACAAGACGAATGATAAAAAGAAGAAGAAATCAAAAAAAAAAAAAAAAGAAAAATAATAATAATAATAATAGAAAAGTAACCATCGAAAATGAAAATGCATTTACGAAAGTACGTAAGGAATCGAAAGATATCAAGGATAAACACTTGCCTTCGTCTCTAGGTATCAAAAGGTCCAACATCTTTTTCGCTTGCAGAGGCCAGATACTTCGAATCGTATCTCTGAGCTCCTCGTTCGCTTGTTTCATCTCATTGGCTGTAAGAGATAAACAAAAAAAGGAAAAAAAAATATATATATATATATATACATATATATGAGTCGTTGATTTTGAAAGTGAGACAAGTCCATTTTGTGAAGAAAAAAAAAAAAAAAAAAAAGAAAAAAAGAAATAGTTAAAGCTAATTCTCTTATTACAAATTAAAATAAAATTTATCCTTTTCAATTAATTGACAATAAATATCTTTTAATATTTATAATATAAATTATAATAGAAATTTATTACTGATAATTTATTTCAACAATGATATATTTATTGCCAGTTGATTTTAAAAGTAAGACAAGTCCATTTGGAACTTGTATATCAGAACTATGATTTTTTTTTTCTATTTATTTTTTTTTCTCTAGCTAACACGAATAGCCATTATTACATATTAAATTTACATGAAATAAAATCATTAAAAAAATATAAAATAATATAAAATATAAAAAATAAGTCTATTACTATTTATCAATATTTTTAAATCCATTCAAATGGAAACCATTAAATATTTAGTGATAATATAAAATGGACTTGTTCCACTTTCAAAATCAACGATTCATATATACATACATATATATATATATATATATATATATATATATATATATATATCGCGGATAAGATTGGTACGACGTTAAAAAGAAAGAAAAAAAAAAAATAAATAAATAAATAAATAAAAAGAATTACTAACCGCATCTCATTTTAATACTAAGATCCTCTCGTATCAGTGCGAATAGCGTTGTTGTAAAGTTGACCTTCCCGTCAGAATCAACGGGCATGTTCATTCTAATGAGTTTTTTGTAAGCGAGCCTGTTAGGACACTTTTGGCCAAACCCCAATGGCGGATCCATAACCTTAAGCATATCGTAGACCTCATTGTAGAGTACCTTACCGGTTGCCTTTGGATCGTATTCCGCCCATATTCGCACGAATTCATCGAGATGATGCGCGCCGAGAATTGACGAGTCTCTCGTTAAATAATCGAAATTGTCCATTATAACGGCGACGAAAAGATTCAGCATTAAAAACGAGCAGAAAAAGATGAACGAGACGAAGTAGGCATAGGCGATGTTAGAACCGCAACCACCTGGTTCCTGTTTCCCTGCTTTAACGTCGCAAGGTCGACCCTTTATGCAGGCCAACATGATGTTCGGCCAAGCTTCTCCAGTTGCACACCTACGAGATACATTTCAATATATTAGACGAATATTAACGTTCCTTTTATATACTAATAGATCATGATATCTTTGCGATAAGAGAATGTTCTTTTAGTTTTGTTTTCTCTTTTGTTTTTTACTTTCTTCACTTTTTACTTTTTACATTTTTTTTCTCTTTTTTTTTTTTTTTTTTTTTATTAACGACATGCAAATCAATTCAAATCCTTCGAAGATACGAGGGAGCAAAATTGTAGTGATTGATAATTTTATTTTATTTTTTTCTCCTTTCCTTTTCTTTTTTCTTTTTTTTTTCTTTTCTTTTCTTTTTTTTTTTTTTTTTTTTGATATATTTATCTACTAAACTTCTTCGCGTACACCTACGAGATTAAAATATTATTATTATTATTATTATTATTATTATTATTATTATTACATAGATACTGTATCTGTATATGAAATGATTCAAGGATAGAATTCATCAAAATGTATTATTTTGCTTCTCGAGTATCCTCGAAAGAAGTAAAAGAAGAACGAAAGAATTGTTTAAAAAATTCTTATTTACACGTATAATATAATATAATATAATATAATATAATATAATATAATATAATATAATATAATATAATAGAAGGGATACAAAAGATCTGAATTCAATAGATCGAAGGGTTAAGCTTTCGTACTTGGTTCATATTGGCAAGGATATTTACGTTAAGATATTACGACGTTCTCTGTTCTATGATAAGATGTTATTTAGAATGTTATTTAGAAAATCGACTTAATATTAGTTACTTGATATCGTCGTAATATCTAAATAGATATAAATATATATATATATATATATATATATATATATATATAGATAAATATATATATATATATATAGATACAGCATGCATCTTGTTCAAGGATACAAAGCAACACCAAAAGC
>NC_060958.1:8356918-8364418 GCF_910589235.1 Vespa crabro | reverse complement strand
TAAGTGTGTAATACATGTAAAAATATAGTTGTATGTGGTTTTTTTTTCTCTTACTTATGCTATATAGAGGTATTATAGTGAACAAGATAATAAAAGAGGTTAATATAGCTTATAAAAAGAGATAGGTATATATATATATATATATATATATATATATAATATACAATTATAATAGAGAGAACCGATTCCGACGGTCAATATTATATTGAATGATGCAAATAATATACGAATTAATTGATACCTTCTTTTCGCTTAGCTGGCCACCACTTGGCACACTCGAAAACCGCTCCTATTACAGAAATATTGAACGTTGCGATAATTATTATCTTTTATCGTTCGTATCCTTTTTACAATTATTCAAAACGTACATACACTGATCATTTAACTTTCTGGCCTTTACAACACAAAAGCTCTAGCGTGTGTTCCAATTTTTTTTTTCTCTTTTTTTCTTTTTGTTCTTTTTTTTTTTTTTTTTTTGTTTCTTTTCTTTCTTTTTTCTCAATGTCTTTTCTTCTTTTTTTTTGTTTTTTTTTTTGTTTTTTTTTTTTTTTCTTGAACAAAGTACAGGAAAATACCCAATAGATTGGCGATACTGGCTATTACCGAGCAAGCAGATTACTCACTAGATATTGATATGACGATATATAAAAATCTACTGGATTTAAGAAATATATATGTATCTATATATATATATATATTGAATTGATCAATTTATTATTTAATTAACTTAAGATTCTGATCTTTCTATTCTTCTTCTTCTTTTTTTTTCTTTCTTTCTTTCTTTTTTTTTTGCTTTTTCTTTTTCTTTTTTTTCCTTTCTTTTTTTTTTTTTTTTTTTTTTTTTATATATATATATATTCAAATCGCAACGTTTAACAATCGATACAAATAATTATGTGTTGAAATGCGTAATAATAACTGTGTATATGTATATTTGTAAATGTTTTCATACTGTTGTCGTTAACGTACCGATGTGAACGATGAGAGATATATTATTATTATGTATTTATATACTTATATAGCGTACAAATGCAGCGTATACGGCTGGGATAAAGAAAGAAAATAGGAATATACAAAAGGCATCATTTTAAATCGGCTTTAACTTTGCTCTTTTGCTAGCATTGAAATATTTTTAAATATCGACAAGGAGCAGCAAAAGGGTTTACTGGAAATAATGCAATAATATTGCCCTTTTGTCCAAATTGACAAATGATATAACGTTTATTATTATTGTAACGTAACGTTTATATATTTACGTATTACGTTAATATATCTCTATAAAATTGAGAAAATCTTTAAATCGATTTAAGAGATTTATATCTTAGGAGAAAAGGGCTCGTGATAGGCGTACACGAAGCAATGGATTATACGAAATCCATGTGAAAATTGATAAAATTGCAATCGAATCTAAATTCGAACAATGTAATATTATCGTCGATAATAATGAAAATAGCCTAAACGTATTGAAATATCAAAGATTTTTTTTCTGTTTTTTCTTTTCTTCTTTTTCCTTTTTTTTTTTTATTTTAATTTTAATACGTTATCATCTCTTTCGCATCTTATCGATCTATATTATACATTATACATTATACATATAAAAGAAAAGAAAACGTACTATTTTTATATATATGCATATATGTTTATAAATATATATATATATATATTTTACAATTTATAAATATATATATATATATATATATATATATATATATATATATATATATTTTACTTAGGCCACTTTCGTATTAATAATCGACATATATCTTTAGATACTTTTAAAGATTCTCCATGAAAAAGATATATAGATAGATAGATAGAGATAGAGAGAGGGAGAGAGAGAGAGAGAGAGAGAGAGAGAGAGAATACGTATCTTAATTTATATTATTTAAATAATATCTAATATATTTCAAAGCTCTACTTACCCCGAATTCGATGACAAGTGCGTCCACGATGCTGCCGATCACCGTAATGAAGTCGAACGTGTTCCAAGAATCCTTGAAGAAGTTCTAACGTCGAGAGGATATAATCAAATTAAATAAATAAATATATTGTATATATAGATATATATATATATATAAATATATATATTAGTATCACATTTAATTGAGTGTTAGAAAACGATCGAGAACACTGTTGATCGTTCCGAAGCTTCCACGATACTAAAATGTAATTTTCTTAGTAGTATTATACTTACGAGAAGGAAAGAAAAAAAAAACAAAAACAAAAATATTGAGAGGAAACTTCGGAACGTTCATCGTGATGTTTCGTGTTTATGTATGTATATATGTAAGGGCTATTATCGATCGATAAATTACGTCTATTTCGATTTCGTGGAAAAAAATATATGTAAAGGAGCGCGATTTCGTGGAAAAATAATTTATAATTTATTAATATATAATTATAATAGACGCGAATATTTTGTTTCTTTTTCATTTTCTTTTACTTCTATTTCTTTTTCTTTTTTTCTCTTTACGGCTTTTTCGCTTTTCTTTACTTTATTTTCTTTCGTTTCTTTTCTTTTTTCTTTTTTTCTTTTTTCTTTTTTTTTTTTTTTTGTTTCTTTTTTTTTTTCCTTTAACTCACGCGACTGATGGTATATCTATGTTTTGTGTGTAAATATGTGCGTGTATTTTTTTTTTCTCTTGTGTGTAGTGTATTTGTGTATGTGTAAGTGCGTGCACGTGTTAGTACGTACGTGTAAAATAAGTAAGGTGAGGCCTCACAAGAGCGTGTGTCGTACTAATTAAGCTAATTACCGATGTAATTCGGTTGTGTGTGATTAGGTGCTTTTCCTAGAGATGTGTAAAATGAGAAAAATTTTCCGCATCTCTTGGTCAATTTCGATGATTATTTTTAATTACAAAAAAAAAAAGAAAAAAAAAAGAAATATATATATATATATATATATATATATATATATTTCTTTCTCTTTTTTTTTCCCATTACTCCAATACATTCGCAAAAATCTTTCCTTCCTCCATGCATCTTTTGAAATATCGTAGTACACATTAACAAAATTAGACTAAAAGATGCGGTTTTTTTTATATATATATATATAAAGTGATTATATGATAATACTGTAATCGTACGCACTAATGATCGATGATCTCGACTGAAGTATATATAATAATAATTATAATAATCATGAAAATAATAATAATAATAATAACAATAATAATAATAATAATAATAATAAAAATATTAATAATATTAATAATAAAATGATAACAGTAATAATGATGATGATAACAACAACAATAATAATAATAATAATAATAATAATAATAATAATAATAATAATAATAATGATGATGATGATGATGATGATGATGCTGATGATGATGATGCTGATGATGATGATGATGATGCTGATGATGATGATGATGATGATGATGATAATAATAATAGTAATAATAATAATAATAATAGTAATAAGTGATGGGATCTTTTTTAAAGAAATGATCTACGGGAGCATGCCGGTAATAGAAAGCAAACTAGAGAGAGAGGTAGAAATACGCGAATTTCTTTTTCCTTTTCTTTTTCCTTTTTCCTTTTTTTCTTTATTTCTTTTTTTTTGTTTTGTATTTTTTTTCACATTCTTCTTTTTTTTTTCTTTATGCACGTTCACACCAGAAAAATAGGCCTTTTATTTTGTTTTATCTTTTCTTTTCTTTCTTTCCGTTCTTCTTTTTTTTTTGTTTTTTTTTTTCTTTTTGTTTTTTTTCTTCTTCTTCTTTTTTCCTCTTTTAACGAGAAAAGAACATACGTCATATTATATAAGGAAGTTGATTCGACGTTACAATTAAACTAAATAATCTAATTAAGGATAAGCGAGATAAAAGGGTCTCTATTTCTAATTCTATTACTATCGTAAAGAATCGTAATGATTAACTATCGACAATAATTTGATTGACTTAAGTATATATGAAAAAATAATGTCTCCTTTTTTTCTGGCGTTCAACTTGTTACACACTCGATCTCGATCTTTCGGCACAATATATCGATATCGATTTACTCGTTTCGGATATTTCGACGGCAGACAATTAATAGAAAAAAAATATGATATATTTATTATATGGGCCACGATCGGATCGTGCATCGCTTTACGATCGACGCCGATCGATGCGTGCTATTTTTCTATTTTCCTTTATCTTTTTTTTCTCATTTTTTTTTTTTTATCATCAGTTTTCCTCCCTCTCCACCAGTTTTTTTTTTTTTTTTTTCAAATCGATCCCATTCGACCTCGTCAAAGTACGATCACCTATCGATTGTAATGATTAAACATTAATTGTAAATAATCGTGCTAATCCCGATACTATTTTATGTACATACATATATAACCGAGATATACATATATATATATATATATATGTGTATGTTTGTGTGTGTATGTGCGTGCACGTTTTAGACACATACATACATATACATACATACATACATACATACATAGATGCATACATATATGTATATATAGAAAATCGTTATATAAAAATAAAAATATATATACGTATATATATATATATATATATATATATATATATATATATATATATAAAATAGAGATATAATTGCGTGTGAATTAAAACAGTGAAGATTTGAATGATTAAGAGGCTTGTTTATACCTTGCATCCGAAGGCGATGAGTTTAAGGATGCACTCAATGAGAAAAAGGAGGGTGACGACCAAGTTCACGATGGTCAAGATGTCCAATAGTAATAGCGGCGCCTCGTGATACTACAAAATACACCCAACAGACAGACGTAACAAAAGCCAGCTTCTAACTGTAGTCATTGACGGCCCGAATATATACAATAATTTATAAAATCTAATATATGTATCCATTAATACATATATGTACGTGCGTGTATTATTTTCTTTCTTTATTTTTTCTTTTTTTTTTTTTTTTTTTTTTTTTATATATATCAATCATATACACCCTCGTACACTCTCGTCTCTTTCTCTAATCTTCCTTAATTTTCTATTTTGTTTTTTTTTTCTTTTTTCTTTTTCCTTCATTTCACAGTCCATATTACTTTTCATTCATTATTCTTGTTATTATGTATCTATTTTTTTTTTTTTTTTATACAACATCATCGGACAATATAATCGTGTGTCTCGATTAAATTTATTCTTTATCATTTTTGTTTGTTCATTTATCTTTTCTTTTTTTTTTCTGATCTCACTTAAGACGTAACTTCTTCTTATCCTGATCTTTCTCTTATTTTACTTTTTTCTTTCTTTCCTTCTTTATTTTTTTTTCTTTTTTTTTTTTTCTTTTTCTTTTTTCTTTTCTTTTAAAGATACCGATCAAACTTTCTCGCACGATGCTGTTTCACAGTTTCAAACGATTTATTTATCCTCCTTCCCCATTAATGATCAAATGCATAGTATAATATGTATATATGTCTGTGTGTATATATATATATATATATATATATATATATATATATGTATATATGTATGTATATGTAACCACATGTGTGTACGTATATGTAAAATACTTTCAATAGCCTGCTGGAATGGTTCGATAAAGTTTTCTTTTTCTTATCCTTTTAAACTCGGCAGGACTTATCGCTTAAAACCATTAAACCGTGTCACTAATTTAATATTAACCGGTTAAATCGAAACTCGTAGGATCCCTTAAAAGGACGGAAGAATTTTCTTTCGAAAGAGGAGAAAAGAAAAAAAAAGAAAAAAAAAAAACTTAGCTGATCCATTCGACACGAAGACACGAGGTTTAATACACGAGGCAGAATCCACCACGCTATCGAAAGAAGAAAAAAGCATGATAAAAGAGTGTAAGAATAAGACGAGCGTAAAAATAATCGTTGATAATGATAGAACGAAAGAAATAGAAAAAAAAAAGGAGAGAATAATGAAACAAATAAAAATACAAACGTCAAATAAAACGTCATCGATGATCGTCGTTGGATTTTGCCTCGATCGGAGTTACGAATCAATCGTTTTTTTTTTTTTTTCTTTTTTTATTCTTTACCGCGTATGATACGCTTTGAATAAGTTACGTTTTTTTTGATCATTTTATACACACATACACACACACACACATATATATATATATGTACACAGCATAGGTATTTATTAATTTCTTATTTTCTTCATTATATAAATGTCATTTGATTCGCACACGATATCGAGTAAATCTAATTAATTTGTCACACAGGAAAAGAGAAAGAGAGAGAGAGAGAGAGAGAGAGGGAGAGAGAGAGAAAGAGAGTGAATTCAAATTTCCTTCCCTTCGTATTTTTTTTTTTTTTCTTTATTTTGTCTTCCTACTTGTCTTTGTTCCTGTTTTAATTCTTTCTTCCTTGTAAAAGAAAAAAAAAACAAAATATGAGTTTGTAGTCACGCGTCGATGTATCGTACATGTGTCGGTGTCATTTGCAATCAATCCGAACCGGCTCGATCATGTGTGTCGTTTTTGGAGAAAGTGTGTGTGGAACAAGTATTTATTCACGATATATATATATATATATATATATATATATATATATATATATAATATATATACATGTATATATCACATATATATATATGTATATGTATACGTATATCTATGTATATATATATATATATATATATATATGTATATATAAAGTTTGTAATTACGAAGGTGATGTCAAAAAATAATAGAAAAGAAAAAAAAAAGAAAAAAAGAAAAAAAATTTGTTTATCGCATAATTCCTATAACAATACTTGATTATACGAATTATAAGCAATAAACTAATTTCTTTTTCTTCTTAATTTTTTTTTTTACCGCAAATCACTTTCGTAATCACATTTCATAATATATGTATATTATATTTAATCAATGTATATTATATATAATATATTTATGCGTGCGACAACGACGAACAACGTAGCACTTCATTCTTTTCCGATGAGAACGCTCTGGCCCTTTTCGTCGTTTCTTTTGCGAATATGTATTATAACAAATATGTATATATACTTGTATATATATATACACACACACATATATATATATATATTTATATATATATATATGTATATGTATATATATGTATATATGTACATATGTATACATATATTATCGCATCATTTAATCTTAATCATGTTAATTATAAATGGCCCATAACACACGCAGTCATTAAGTATCTAAATTGTGAATATATATATATATATATATATATATATATATATATATATATATATAATTACGCATGCGAGGATTAAAAAACATGTCACGTGCAGTGATGCGTGCACGATGCAAAGAGGCGAAGATTTTTGCATGCAAAAGGATAAAGACGGATTATCGTCTTTAGCCTTTGTTTGTCCTTTCTTTTTTTTTTTTTTTTTTTTTTTTTTCATGTACTGTCGCATATTTATTATTTTTTTTTCGTCAGAATATATCTTATGAGATTACCTTACGAACTAATCACCCCTTCCGAATTTCATCGTAAACTTATGAAGTTATTCAACTAAAATAATGCGCGTAAACGAAAGAAACAGACAGATAGATAGA
>NC_060958.1:8346918-8351918 GCF_910589235.1 Vespa crabro | reverse complement strand
GAGCGAGAGAGAGAGAGAGAGAAGGAAAGGAGGAAAGAAAAGAATAAGAGAGAGAGAGAGGAAAATAGTTAGATAAATAAATTGAAAGACAAATAGATAACCGGATGGTAAAAAAGGTTGGGAAATAGGTAATTAGAATTAGTATTGAAAAGTATAATAGCATGTGAGAAAAAAAAAGAGAAATAATGAGAGTGCATTTTCTACAGAACACGTGGGACTGGCGTGCAGGGCTCTTCTCTGTTGCCAGTTTTTCAATTTTTTTTTCTTTTTTCTTTTTTTTCCCTTTATATTAATCTTTACATATATATATATATATATATATATATATATACATATATATATATATGTATATATATATATATATATATATATACATATATATATATATATATATATGTATATATATACAATTTTTTCTTTTAATCGAATCAGAATAAGCAGCTCGTATGTGCAACACTTCCATTTCGCCACCAGTAAAAACATGGGCGTATGAAAGCGTAAAAAAGTCATACGCACGTCTGTGTATGTATATTATAATAATAATAATAATAATAATAATAATAATAATAATAATAATAATAATAATAATAATAATAATAATTAATGTGTATTTAATTAATAAATAGGTAATGTGTTTTTGAAAAGAAAAAAAAAAAAAAAAGAAAAAAACGAACACAGCGATGTTCAAAGTTTCTCACACGTCATCGAGTATGTCTACTATGAAACAAATTTACAGCCACCAGCCATGCAATTTCTCGAGGAGGCTATAGGAGGGAGAATTGGATAAACGTAAAAAAAAAAAGAATGGAAACGGGAAAGAGAGAGAAAGTGAAGAGAGAGAAAGAGAGAGAAAGACAGAGAGAGAGAGAGAGAGAGAGAGAGAGAGAGAGAGAGAGAGAGAGAGAGAACGAAAAGAAAAAAGAAACTTTATTGTCGTGTTAATTCAACAATAAAGAATGATGGTAATGAATGCACTAACGAAAATTAATAAGGAAAAGAATGAAAAGTAAATCGTTAGAAAGGTCAAAGTTGAATGGAAAGAAATGATTGAATTAAGAAAAGGGTATGGAGTGAAAGAGAAAGATAAAGAGAGGGAGAGAGAGAGAGAGAGAGAAAGAGAGAAATAGTGGGAGAGAAAGAGACAGAAAGAGATAGTGGGAGAGAAAGATATAAAGAGAGAGAGAGGGAGAGAGAGAGAGAGAGAAAGAAAGAAATGATTCGTGGGAAGTAAGAAAAATCGACACAGCTGTGTACACGCAATTTTGGTAATAACATGGATGACAATTATACAGAGAACAGTCAAAGAAAATCAGCAAGCAAGAACAACAATGTCCTCGTAGAAAATGTAAATGTCATTATTTATAATCACACAGGAATCTATCAAATATAAATTATATTAATATTATGTTGCAATATTACGTACGCTTTTCTCGCACACCGATTGGATAATTATCATTATTATCCAAGATGAATTCATTATTCACGTTTAATGATATTCGTCATTGATAATATTATATTGACGTTCATATGCTGCTATGTTGAATTGATTATAAAATTTACCAACGTATCTATTTATTTATTTTAATATGCTACGAGGAACGGATAATATACCGATGAGGATCGAGAATTAATGGGGGCATAACATACTAACGTGGAGGGTGGGAGGTTAAGTCAAAAAACGTTGGGGGAGGGATTTGTTAAAGGGTCGAAGAGGTCATGAAGTAGGGAGGGCGGGGGGGAGATTAGGGTGACGGTAGATTTGAGGGTATAGGGCTTGGCGTTGTTTTTTCTTCTCTCTTTTTTCTTTTCTTTTCTTTTCTTTTCTTTTCTTTTCTTTTTCGACGTCTTTTCTTTTCCTTTGGCAATTTTTTCTTTCTCAATTTTTCTTTTCTTTTCTTTCTCTTCTCGACGCGAGTTGTTGACGAAAAAAAAAAAAAAAAAAAGAAAAGAGTGAGAGAGAGAAAAAGAGAACAAGGAGAAAAGAGAAAAAAGGAAAAAAAAAGGGAGGGTAAAAACAAAAAGTTCAACGAGCCAATCTCGTTGGTTGGGATCAAAGAGAAACAACAACATGTCGGAAATCATGTGATCTTTTCTCTTTTGCTTTCTCATAGAGAGAGAGAGAGAGAGAGAGAGAGAGAGAGAGAGAGAGAGAGAGAGAGAGAAAGAGAGAGAGAATCAAATGCAACAGGGCCAGGGTCGTATGGGGGCAATGGGCCAATGGGGCATGGGGCAGTGGGGCAATGGGCGAAAGGGGGGTGTTGGGGTGGAAGAGTTACGGTTCGTAAAACTTACCTTCATCATTAGCAGTAATGTATTTAGTACGATGAGTATCATGATAAAATATTCGAACGGTGTCGATACGACTATCCTCCAAATTTTGTACTTTACGCCGTTCAGCTTCTTCGGCATGTACCTCTCGAGGGGGCGAGCTTGTATCGTAAAGTCTATACATGATTTCTGCAAAAAGAATGAATGAAATGTGAATTTTGATATATATATTTATCTATTTATTTTTATTTCTTTCTCTCTCTCTCTCTCTCTCTTTCTCTCTCTTTCTCTTAATAGAGACAAATATAATTTACTGTTATCATAATAACCTGATTTTTATCGATCTCGCCATCCTGAAGCTCGGCTTCTCCCTGCTCTTGAAACGTGATGATAATCAAGGCCACGAAGATGTTGACGAAGAAAAATGGAAAGACGATGAAATAGACGATATAGAAAATGGACATTTCGATGCGAAAGTTTTGAATGGGACCCTGGTCCTCGTAAGTGGCCGCCATTGAGTGCTGCAAGATTTGTGGCCAGCCCTCGCCTGTTTGGACAGCGAATAACGTCAGCATAGCTGCCATAACGTTGTCATAATGAAAACATTGAGACGTCCACTCCCTTTTCTTGGGTTCTGGCAGCATGACACCCTCCTCGTAGACGAAGTATTGACCCCTATGAAAAGGAACGAATATTGTTTAATCTAATTCGTTTAATTATTGGATCGTTCGTACGAACGTCTTTTTAATATCACCGACACAAATTATTCCTTGGATAATATGGATATTATTTTATTAGGGCTTGTTTTTTTTCTTTTTTTTTTTGAAATTGCTACTCACTGGCAGTCCTTTTTCGTATACTTGCTCTCGTCGCTGCAGTGAAAGAATTTTCCGTTAAACAGTTGTACCGCGATCACAGCGAAGATGAATTGGAATAATATATACACTATGAGAATGTTTATGACATTTTTCAAACTGTTCACGACGCAGTCGAATACCGCCTTGAGCTTGGGCACTCTTTTTATCGTCTTAAGCGGTCTCAACACACGTAATACCCTTAACGACTTGATCGTTGAGAGATTTTGTCCCGCTGAACTACCGGTCATGTCGAAAGCGAACGACACCGCGGCGCATATTACGACCACCGCGTCCATAATGTTCCAAAACTCGCGTAGATACGAGCCAGGATGTAATATGACCCCGAGATCGATGATTTTCAGGATCATCTCGATGGTGAAGACACCGGTGAACGCGTAGTCGAAATAATTGAGGATCTCGTTCCTCGGCGAGTGTTCCCATACAGGATCCTCGGCGGCCAACGCGATACTCGACAATGATATTACCACCATGATGAAGAAGTCGAAGTACCTTAGATTGACGACCCAATGGGCGGCTCTTCTTACGCTGATTAATGAAAGAAAGAAAAAAAAAAGAGAAAATAAAAAAGAATTTAGTATTATATATATATCTACGTATCATTAATGTTTTAATTCGTATATATTTGAATATATATATATATATATATATCCATTTTGATACTTACGGATTCGTAGGGGATAGTATAAACATGGAGGAGTATGGCAGCATTGGTTTTGGTCCCGTGTCATCGTCTTCATCCTGCTTCTTCTCTTCGGACGCCTGTTTTCCACCTTTACCGTCTTTGCTAAAAATCATAAAACACATATGTAATCTATATTCTCTTTCTTTCTCTTATTTTTTTTCTCTCTCTCTCTCTCTCTCTCTCTCTTTCTTTCTTTCTCTTTCTCTTGTTGTTTATCTTTTTTTTCTTTTTTTTTTTTTTTTTTTTCATTTTTTTTTATCTTATCGATTTAAAATCACTCACAAATTCTGATTCGGACTCGGAGGGCAGATTTCCACCTTCGGTGCGTTACCATCGTTCGGCTTTTGCAAGGATTCGATTTCCTTCTCGAGTTCCTGTAATTGTTTCTCCTTGTCCTCCTCCTTCTCCTCGTCCTCGGCGGCGCTCAGCTCCTGGGCATTAGCCAAATTATCGACGGCGATAGCCAAGAAGACATTCAGCAGCGTATAGTTGCCGAAGAGCACCAACACGATGAAATAGAGCGAGTACATCATGCCTTTTCTGTGACCGCCCTGTGACTCGATACCATAGTACATCACCTCATTCCAGTCTTCTCCAGTAAGGATCTATCAAATTTATATCATTGATATATCAAATATATTCACTTTATATGTATATATATATATATATATATATATATATATATATATATATGATAATATATACAAATTATTATATATATTTATTTTATTATATTAAATATAATATATATATATATATAATAATAAATATATATAATTAATATATAAAATAATTATTATATAATTATTATTATATTAAAGATAAAAACTTACTTGGAAGACAGTAAGCAGCGCGATGGGAAAAGTATTGAAGTTTGTTGGTGGCGTCCCGGAATCGAAATTGAACTGGCCACCGAAGAGCTGCATTCCGAGCAGCGCGAATATGAGAATGAAAAGGAAGAGCAGGAAGAGAAGGGAAATGATACTACGCATCGAGCTGAGGAGCGATATTACGAGGTTCCGCAGGCTCTTCCAGTATTTGGTGACCTTAAAAATTCTCAGGAGTCTAAGGGCACGTAGGACGGAGAGGCCGAAAGAGCCGGACTTCACCGCGGACCAGATCACCTCGAAGATCGAGCCCGAGATGACGACGCAGTCGAAGCGATTGAAGCT